>NC_138299.1:54770000-55050000 GCF_965601325.2 Salmo salar
CTCTACAATAAATAAATAAAGTCCCCCCTCTCCCCAATAAATAAAGTACCCCCTCTCCCCAATAAATAAATATAGTACCCCCTCTCCCCAATAAATAAAGTACCCCCTCTCCCCAATAAATAAATAAAGTACCCCCTCTCCCCAATAAATAAATAAAGTACCCCCTCTCCCCAATAAATAAAGTACCCCCTCTCCCCAATAAATAAAGTACCCCAACTCCCTAATAAATAAAGTCCCCCTCTCCCCAATAAATAAAGTACCCCCTCTCCCCAATAAATAAATAAACTACCCCCTCTCCCCAATAAATAAATAAACTACCCCCTCTCCAATAAATAAATAAACTACCCCTCTCCCCAATAAATAAATAAAGTACCCCCTTCTCCCCAATAAATAAATGAACTCCCCCCTCTCTACAATAAATAAATAAAGTCCCCCCTCTCCCCAATAAATAAAGTCCCCCCTCTCCCCAATAAATAAATAAAGTACCCCCTCTCCCCAATAAATAAATAAAGTACCCCTTCTCCCCAATAAATAAATAAAGTACCCCCTCTCCCTAATAAATAAATAAAGTACCCCCTCTCCCCAATAAATAAATAAAGTACCCCCTCGCCCCAATAAATAAAGTACCCCCTCTCCCCAATAAATAAAGTACCCCCTCTCCCCAATAAATAAATAAAGTACCCCCTCTCCCCATTAAATAAAGTACTCCCTCTCCCCAATAAATAAATAAAGTACCCCCTCTCCCCAATAAATAAAGTACCCCCTCTCCACAATAAATAAAGTACCCCAACTCCCTAATAAATAAAGTACCCCCTCTCCCCAATAAATAAAGTACCCCCTCTCCCCAATAAATAAATAAACTACCCCCTCTCCCCAATAAATAAATAAAGTACCCCCTCTCCAATAAATAAATAAACTACCCCTCTCCCAAATAAATAAATAAAGTACCCCCTCTCCCCAATAAATAAATAAAGTACCCCCTCTCCCCAATAAATAAAGTACCCCCTCTCCCCAATAAATAAAGTACCCCCTCTCCTCAATAAATAAATAAAGTACCCCCTCTCCCCAATAAATAAATAAAGTCCCCACTCTCCCTAATAAATAAATAAAGTACCCCCTCTCCCCAATAAATACATAAAGTACCCCCTCTCCCCAATAAATAAAGTACCCCCTCTCCCCAATAAATAAAGTACCCCCTCTCCCCAATATATTAAGTACCCCCTCTCCTCAAAAAATAAAGTACCCCCTCTCCCCAATAAATAAAGTACCCCCTCTCCTCAATAAATAAATAAAGTACCCCCTCTCCCCAATAAATAAAGTACCCCCTCTCCCCAATAAGTAAAGTACCCCCTCTCTCCAATAAATAAATAAAGTACCCCCTCTCCCCATTAAATAAAGTACTCCCTCTCCCCAATAAATAAATAAAGTACCCCCTCTCCCCAATAAATAAAGTACCCCCTCTCCACAATAAATAAAGTACCCCAACTCCCTAATAAATAAAGTACCCCCTCTCCCCAATAAATAAAGTACCCCCTCTCCCCAATAAATAAATAAACTACCCCCTCTCCCCAATAAATAAATAAAGTACCCCCTCTCCAATAAATAAATAAACTACCCCTCTCCCCAATAAATAAATAAAGTACCCCCTCTCCCCAATAAATAAATAAACTACCCCCTCTCCCTAATAAATAAATAAAGTACCCCCTCTCCCCAATAAATAAATAAACTACCCCCTCTCCCCAATAAATAAAGTACCCCAACTCCCTAATAAATAAAGTACCCCCTCTCCCCAATAAATAAAGTACCCCCTCTCCCCAATAAATAAATAAACTACCGCATCTCACCAATAAATAAATGAACTCCTCCCTCTCCCCAATAAATAAATAAAGTCCCCCCTCTCCCTAATAAATAAATAAAGTACCCCCTCTCCCCAATAAATAAATAAACTACCCCCTCTCCCCAATAAATAAAGTACCCCCTCTCCCCAATAAATAAATCAAGTACCCCCTCTCCCAAATAAATAAAGTCCCCCCTCTTCCCAATAAATAAATAAAGTACCCCCTCTCCCCAATAAATAAATAAAGTACCCCCTCTCCCAAATAAATAAATAAAGTACCCCCTCTCCCCAATAAATAAATAAAGTACCCCCTCTCCCCAATAAATAAATAAAGTCCCCCTTCTCCCTAATAAATAAATAAAGTACCCCCTCTCCCCAATAAATAAATAAAGTACCCCCTCTCCCCAATAAATAAAGTACATCTTCTCCCCAATAAATAAAGTCCCCCCTCTCCCCAATAAATAAAGTTCCCCCTCTCCCCAATAAATAAAGTACCCCCCTCTCCCCAATAAATAAAGTCCCCCCTCTCCCCAATAAATAAAGTACCCCCTCTCCCCAATAAATAAAGTACCCCCTCTCCCCAATAAATTAATAAACTACCCCCTCTCCCCAATAAATATATAAAGTACCCCCTCTCCCCAATAAATAAATAAAGTCCCCCTCTCCCTAATAAATAAATAAAGTACCCCCTCTCCCCAATAAATAAAGTACCCCCTCTCCCCAATAAATAAAGTACCCCCTCTCCCCAATAAATAAATGAACTCCCCCCTCTCCCCAATAAATAAATAAAGTCCCCCCTCTCCCCAATAAATAAAGTACCCCCTCTCCCCAATAAATAAATAAAGTACCCCCTCTCCCCAATAAATAAATAAAGTACCCCTTCTCCCCAATAAATAAATAAAGTACCCCATCTCCCCAATAAATAAAGTCCCCCTTCTCCCCAATAAATAAAGTCCCCCCTCACCCCAATAAATAAAGTACCCCCTCTCCCCAATAAATAAAGTCCCCCCTCTCCCCAATAAATAAAGTCCCCCCTCTCCCCAATAAATAAAGTACCCCCTCTCCCCAATAAATAAAGTACCCCCTCTCCCCAATATATAAAGTACCCCCTCTCCTCAAAAAATAAAGTACCCCCTCTCCCCAATAAATAAAGTACCCCCTCTCCTCAATAAATAAATAAAGTACCCCCTCTCGTCAAAAAATAAAGTACCCCCTCTCCCCAATAAGTAAAGTACCCCCTCTCTCCAATAAATAAATAAAGTACCCCCCTCTCCCCATTAAATAAAGTACTCCCTCTCCCCAATAAATAAATAAACTACCGCATCTCACCAATAAATAAATGAACTCCTCCCTCTCCCCAATAAATAAATAAAGTCCCCCCTCTCCCTAATAAATAAATAAAGTACCCCCTCTCCCCAATAAATAAATAAACTACCCCCTCTCCCCAATAAATAAAGTACCCCCTCTCCCCAATAAATAAATCAAGTACCCCCTCTCCCAAATAAATAAAGTCCCCCCTCTTCCCAATAAATAAATAAAGTACCCCCTCTCCCCAATAAATAAATAAAGTACCCCCTCTCCCAAATAAATAAATAAAGTACCCCCTCTCCCCAATAAATAAATAAAGTACCCCCTCTCCAATAAATAAATAAACTACCCCCTCTCCCCAATAAATAAATAAAGTACCCCCTCTCCAATAAATAAATAAACTACCCCTCTCCCAAATAAATAAATAAAGTACCCCCTCTCCCCAATAAATAAATAAAGTACCCCCTCTCCCCAATAAATAAAGTACGCCCTCTCCCCAATAAATAAAGTACCCCCTCTCCTCAATAAATAAATAAAGTACCACCTCTCCCCAATAAATAAAGTACCCCCTCTCCCCAATAAATAAAGTACCCCCTCTCCCTAATAAATAAAGTACCCCCTCTCCCCAATAAATAAAGTACCCCCTCTCCCCAATAAATAAATAAACTACCCCCTCTCCCCAATAAATAAATAAAGTACCCCCTCTCCAATAAAAAAATGAACTACCCCTCTCCCAAATAAATAAATAAAGTACCCCCTCTCCCCAATAAATAAATAAAGTACCCCCTCTCCCCAATAAATAAAGTACCCCCTCTCCCCAATAAATAAAGTACCCCCTCTCCTCAATAAATAAATAAAGTACCACCTCTCCCCAATAAATAAAGTACCCCCTCTCCCCAATAAATAAAGTACCCCCTCTCCCTAATAAATAAAGTACCCCCTCTCCCCAATAAATAAAGTACCCCCTCTCCCCAATAAATAAATAAATTACCCCTTCTCCCCAATAAATAAATAAAGTACCCCCTCTCCCCAATAAATAAATAAAGTCCTCCCTCTCCCTAACAAATAAATAAAGTACCCCCTCTCCCCAATAAATAAAGTACCCCCTCTCCCCAATAAATAAAGTACCCCCTCTCCCCAATAAATAAATAAAGTCCCCCTCTCCCTAATAAATAAATAAAGTACCCCCTCTCCCCAATAAATAAAGTACCCCCTCTCCCCAATAAATAAAGTACCCCCTCTCCCCAATAAATAAATGAACTCCCCCCTCTCCCCAATAAATAAATAAAGTCCCCCCTCTCCCCAATAAATAAAGTACCCCCTCTCCCCAATAAATAAATAAAGTACCCCCTCTCCCCAATAAATAAATAAAGTACCCCTTCTCCCCAATAAATAAATAAAGTACCCCATCTCCCCAATAAATAAAGTCCCCCTTCTCCCCAATAAATAAAGTCCCCCCTCACCCCAATAAATAAAGTACCCCCTCTCCCCAATAAATAAAGTCCCCCCTCTCCCCAATAAATAAAGTCCCCCCTCTCCCCAATAAATAAAGTACCCCCTCTCCCCAATAAATAAAGTACCCCCTCTCCCCAATATATAAAGTACCCCCTCTCCTCAAAAAATAAAGTACCCCCTCTCCCCAATAAATAAAGTACCCCCTCTCCTCAATAAATAAATAAAGTACCCCCTCTCGTCAAAAAATAAAGTACCCCCTCTCCCCAATAAGTAAAGTACCCCCTCTCTCCAATAAATAAATAAAGTACCCCCTCTCCCCATTAAATAAAGTTCTCCCTCTCCCCAATAAATAAATAAAGTACCCCCTCTCCCCAATAAATAAAGTACCCCCTCTCCACAATAAATAAAGTACCCCAACTCCCTAATAAATAAAGTCCCCCCTCTCCCCAATAAATAAAGTACCCCCTCTCCCCAATAAATAAAGTACCCCCTCTCCCCAATATATAAAGTACCCCCTCTCCTCAAAAAATAAAGTACCCCCTCTCCCCAATAAATAAAGTACCCCCTCTCCTCAATAAATAAATAAAGTACCCCCTCTCGTCAAAAAATAAAGTACCCCCTCTCCCCAATAAGTAAAGTACCCCCTCTCTCCAATAAATAAATAAAGTACCCCCTCTCCCCATTAAATAAAGTTCTCCCTCTCCCCAATAAATAAATAAAGTACCCCCTCTCCCCAATAAATAAAGTACCCCCTCTCCACAATAAATAAAGTACCCCAACTCCCTAATAAATAAAGTACCCCCTCTCCCCAATAAATAAAGTACCCCCTCTCCCCAATAAATAAATAAACTACCCCCTCTCCCCAATAAATAAATAAAGTACCCCCTCTCCAATAAATAAATAAACTACCCCTCTCCCAAATAAATAAATAAAGTACCCCCTCTCCCCAATAAATAAATAAAGTACCCCCTCTCCCCAATAAATAAAGTACCCCCTCTCCCCAATAAATAAAGTACCCCCTCTCCTCAATAAATAAATAAAATACCACCTCTCCCCAATAAATAAAGTACCCCCTCTCCCCAATAAATAAAGTACCCCCTCTCCCTAATAAATAAAGTACCCCCTCTCCCCAATAAATAAAGTACCCCCTCTCCCCAATAAATAAATAAATTACCCCTTCTCCCCAATAAATAAATGAACTCCCCCCTCTCCCCAATAAATAAATAAAGTCCCCCCTCTCCCCAATAAATAAAGTACCCCCTCTCCCCAATAAATAAATAAAGTACCCCCTCTCCCCAATAAATAAATAAAGTACCCCTTCTCCCCAATAAATAAATAAAGTACCCCATCTCCCCAATAAATAAAGTCCCCCTTCTCCCCAATAAATAAAGTCCCCCCTCACCCCAATAAATAAAGTACCCCCTCTCCCCAATAAATAAAGTACCCCCTCTCCCCAATAAATAAAGTCCCCCCTCTCCCCAATAAATAAAGTCCCCCCTCTCCCCAATAAATAAAGTACCCCCTCTCCCCAATATATAAAGTACCCCCTCTCCTCAAAAAATAAAGTACCCCCTCTCCCCAATAAATAAAGTACCCCCTCTCCTCAATAAATAAATAAAGTACCCCCTCTCGTCAAAAAATAAAGTACCCCCTCTCCCCAATAAGTAAAGTACCCCCTCTCTCCAATAAATAAATAAAGTACCCCCCTCTCCCCATTAAATAAAGTACTCCCTCTCCCCAATAAATAAATAAAGTACCCCCTCTCCCCAATAAATAAAGTACCCCCTCTCCACAATAAATAAAGTACCCCAACTCCCTAATAAATAAAGTACCCCCTCTCCCCAATAAATAAAGTACCCCCTCTCCCCAATAAATAAATAAACTACCCCCTCTCCCCAATAAATAAATAAAGTACCCCCTCTCCAATAAATAAATAAACTACCCCTCTCCCAAATAAATAAATAAAGTACCCCCTCTCCCCAATAAATAAATAAAGTACCCCCTCTCCCCAATAAATAAAGTACCCCCTCTCCCCAATAAATAAAGTACCCCCTCTCCTCAATAAATAAATAAAGTACCACCTCTCCCCAATAAATAAAGTACCCCCTCTCCCCAATAAATAAAGTACCCCCTCTCCCTAATAAATAAAGTACCCCCTCTCCCCAATAAATAAAGTACCCCCTCTCCCCAATAAATAAATAAATTACCCCTTCTCCCCAATAAATAAATAAAGTACCCCCTCTCCCCAATAAATAAATAAAGTCCCCCCTCTCCCTAACAAATAAATAAAGTACCCCCTCTCCCCAATAAATAAATAAAGTACCCCCTCTCCCCAATAAATAAAGTACCCCCTCTCCCCAATAAATAAAGTACCCCCTCTCCTCAATAAATAAATAAAGTACCCCCTCTCCCCAATAAATAAAGTACCCCCTCTCCCCAATAAATAAAGTACCCCCTCTCCCTAATAAATGAAGTACCCCCTCTCCCCAATAAATAAAGTACCCCCTCTCCCCAATAAATAAATAAACTACCGCCTCTCACCAATAAATAAATGATCTCCTCCCTCTCCCCAATAAATAAATAAAGTCCCACCTCTCCCCAATAAATAAAGTACCCCCTCTCCCCAATAAATAAATAAAGTACCCCCTCTCCCCAATAAATAAATAAAGTACCCCCTCTCCCCAATAAATAAATAAAGTCCCCCCTCTCCCTAATAAATAAATAAAGTACCCCTACTCAACAATAAATAAATAAAGTACCCCCTCTCCCCAATAAATAAAGTCCCCCTTCTCCCCAATAAATAAAGTCCCCCCTCTCCCCAATAAATAAAGTACCCCCTCTCCCCAATAAATAAAGTACCCCCTCTCCCCAATAAATAAAGTCCCCCCTCTCCCCAATAAATAAAGTACCCCCTCTCCCCAATAAATAAAGTACCCCCTCTCCCCAATATATAAAGTACCCCCTCTCCTCAAAAAATCAAGTACCCCCTCTCCCCAATAAATAAATAAACTACCCCCTCTCCCCAAAAAATTAATAAACTACCCCCTCTCCCCAATAAATAAAGTAACCCCTCTCCTCAATAAATAAATAAAGTACCCCCTCTCCCCAATAAATAAATCAAGTACCCCCTCTCCCCAATAAATAAAGTCCCCCCTCTTCCCAATAAATGAATAAAGTACCCCCTCTCCCCAATAAATAAATAAAGTACCCCCTCTCCCCAATAAATAAATAAATTACCCCTTCTCCCCAATAAATAAATAAAGTCCCCCCTCTCCCTAATAAATAAATAAAGTACCCCCTCTCCCCAATAAATAAATAAAGTACCCCCTCTCCCCAATAAATAAAGTACCCCCTCTCCCCAATAAATAAAGTACCCCCTCTCCTCAATAAATAAATAAAGTACCCCCTCTCCCCAATAAATAAAGAACCCCCTCTCCCCAATAAATAAATAAAGTACCCCCTCTCCCCAATAAATAAATAAAGTACCCCCTCTCCCCAATAAATAAATAAAGTCCCCCCTCTCCCTAATAAATAAATAAAGTACCCCTACTCCCCAATAAATATATAAAGTACCCCCTCTCCCCAATAAATTAAGTCCCCCTTCTCAACAATAAATAAAGTCCCCCCTCTCCCCAATAAATAAAGTACCCCCTCTCCCCAATAAATAAAGTACCCCCTCTCCCCAATAAATAAAGTCCCCCCTCTCCCCAATAAATAAAGTACCCCCTCTCCCCAATAAATAAAGTACCCCCTCTCCCCAATATATAAAGTACCCCCTCTCCTCAAAAAATCAAGTAACCCCTCTTCCCAATAAATAAATAAAGTACCCCCTCTCCCCAATAAATAAAGTACCCCCTCTCCCCAATAAATAAAGTACCCCCTCTCCCTAATAAATAAAGTACCCCCTCTCCCCAATAAATAAAGTACCCCCTCTCCCCAATAAATAAATAAACTACCGCATCTCACCAATAAATAAATGAACTCCTCCCTCTCCCCAATAAATAAATAAAGTCCCCCCTCTCCCTAATAAATAAATAAAGTACCCCCTCTCCCCAATAAATAAATAAACTACCCCCTCTCCCCAATAAATAAAGTACCCCCTCTCCCCAATAAATAAATCAAGTACCCCCTCTCCCCAATAAATAAAGTCCCCCCTCTTCCCAATAAATAAATAAAGTACCCCCTCTACCTAATAAATAAATAAAGTACCCCCTCTCCCAAATAAATAAATAAAGTACCCCCCTCTCCCCAATAAATAAATAAAGTACCCCCTCTCCCCAATAAATAAATAAAGTCCCCCTTCTCCCTAATAAATAAATAAAGTACCCCCTCTCCCCAATAAATAAATAAAGTACCCCCTCTCCCCAATAAATAAAGTTCCCCCTCTCCCCAATAAATAAAGTACCCCCTCTCCCCAATAAATAAATAAAGTACCCCCTCTCCCCAATAAATAAATAAAGTACCCCCTCTCCCCAATAAATAAATAAAGTATCCCCTCTCCCCAATAAATAAATAAAGTCCCCCCTCTCCATAATAAATAAATAAAGTACCCCCTCTCCCCAATAAATAAATAAAGTACCCCCTCTCCCCAATAAATAAAGTCCATCTTCTCCCCAATAAATAAAGTCCCCCCTCTCCCCAATAAATAAAGTACCCCCTCTCCCCAATAAATAAAGTACCCCTCTCCCCAATAAATAAAGTCCCCCCTCTCCCCAATAAATAAAGTACCCCCTCTCCCCAATAAATAAAGTACCCCCTCTCCCCAATATATAAAGTACCCCCTCTCCTCAAAAAATAAAGTACCCCCTCTCCCCAATAAATGAAGTACCCCCTCTCCCCAATAAATTAAAAACTACCCCCTCTCCCCAATAAATAAAGTCCCCCCTCTTCCCAATAAATAAATAAAGTACCCCCTCTCCCCAATAAATAAATAAACGACCCCCTCTCCAATAAATAAATAAAGTACCCCTTCTCCCCAATAAATAAATAAAGTACCCCCTCTCCCCAATAAATAAATAAACTCCCCCTCTCCCTAATAAATAAATAAAGTACCCCCTCTCCCCAATAAATAAATTACCCCCTCTCCCCAATAAATAAAGTACCCCCTCTCCCCAATAAATAAATGAACTCCCCCCTCTCCCCAATAAATAAAGTACCCCCTCTCCCCAATAAATAAATAAAGTACCCCCTCTCCCCAATAAATAAATAAACTACCCCCTTTCCAATAAATAAATAAAGTACCCCTTCTCCCCAATAAATAAATAAAGTACCCCCTCTCCCCAATAAATAAATAAAGTCCCCCTCTCCCTAATAAATAAATAAAGTACCCCCTCTCCCCAATAAATAAAGTACCCCCTCTCCCCAATAAATAAAGTCCCCCTTCTCCCCAATAAATAAAGTCCCCCCTCACCCCAATAAATAAAGTACCCCCTCTCCCCAATAAATAAAGTACCCCCTCTCCCCAATATATAAAGTACCCCCTCTCCTCAAAAAATAAAGTATCCCCTCTCCCCAATAAATAAATTACCCCCTCTCCCCAATAAATGAATAAACTACCCCCTCTCCCCAATAAATAAAGTACCCTCTCTCCTCAATAAATAAATAAAGTACCCCCTCTCCCCAATAAATAAAGTACCCCCTCTCCCCAATAAGTAAAGTACCCCCTCTCTCCAATGAATAAATAAAGTACCCCCTCTCCCCAATAAATAAATAAAGTACCCCCTCTCCCCAATAAATAAATAAAGTCCCCCTCTCCCTAATAAATAAATAAAGTACCCCCTCTCCCCAATAAATAAATAAAGTACCCCCTCTCCCCAATAAATAAAGTCCATCTTCTCCCCAATAAATAAAGTCCCCCCTCTCCCCAATAAATAAAGTACCCCCTCTCCCCAATAAATAAAGTACCCCCTCTCCCCAATAAATAAAGTCCCCCTCTCCCCAATAAATAAAGTACCCCCTCTCCCCAATAAATAAAGTACCCCCTCTCCCCAATATATAAAGTACCCCCTCTCCCCAATAAATAAAGTCCCCCCTCTTCCCAATAAATAAATAAAGTACCCCCTCTCCCCAATAAATAAATAAACTACCCCCTCTCCAATAAATAAATAAAGTACCCCTTCTCCCCAATAAATAAATAAAGTACCCCCT
Source organism: Salmo salar (assembly GCF_965601325.2). Classification (NCBI taxonomy): domain Eukaryota; kingdom Metazoa; phylum Chordata; class Actinopteri; order Salmoniformes; family Salmonidae; genus Salmo; species Salmo salar. The sequence goes on from NC_138299.1 coordinate 54,780,748, forward strand.
CTCCCCAATAAATAAATAAAGTCCCCCTCTCCCTAATAAATAAATAAAGTACCCCCTCTCCCCAATAAATAAAGTACCCCCTCTCCCCAATAAATAAAGTACCCCCTCTCCCCAATAAATAAATAAACTCCCCCCTCTCCCCAATAAATAAATAAAGTCCCCCCTCTCCCCAATAAATAAAGTACCCCCTCTCCCCAATAAATAAATAAAGTACCCCCTCTCCCCAATAAATAAATAAAATACCCCTTCTCCCCAATAAATAAATAAAGTCCATCTTCTCCCCAATAAATAAAGTCCCCCCTCTCCCCAATAAATAAAGTACCCCCTCTCCCCAATAAATAAAGTACCCCCTCTCCCCAATAAATAAAGTCCCCCTCTCCCCAATAAATAAAGTACCCCCTCTCCCCAATAAATAAAGTACCCCCTCTCCCCAATATATAAAGTACCCCCTCTCCCCAATAAATAAAGTCCCCCCTCTTCCCAATAAATAAATAAAGTACCCCCTCTCCCCAATAAATAAATAAACTACCCCCTCTCCAATAAATAAATAAAGTACCCCTTCTCCCCAATAAATAAATAAAGTACCCCCTCTCCCCAATAAATAAATAAAGTCCCCCTCTCCCTAATAAATAAATAAAGTACCCCCTCTCCCCAATAAATAAAGTACCCCCTCTCCCCAATAAATAAAGTCCCCCTTCTCCCCAATAAATAAAGTCCCCCCTCACCCCAATAAATAAAGTACCCCCTCTCCCCAATAAATAAAGTACCCCCTCTCCCCAATATATAAAGTACCCCCTCTCCTCAAAAAATAAAGTATCCCCTCTCCCCAATAAATAAATTACCCCCTCTCCCCAATAAATGAATAAACTACCCCCTCTCCCCAATAAATAAAGTACCCTCTCTCCTCAATAAATAAATAAAGTACCCCCTCTCCCCAATAAATAAAGTACCCCCTCTCCCCAATAAGTAAAGTACCCCCTCTCTCCAATGAATAAATAAAGTACCCCCTCTCCCCAATAAATAAAGTACCCCCTCTCCCCAATAAATAAAGTACCCCCTCTCCTCAATAAATAAATAAAGTACCCCCTCTCCCCAATAAATAAAGTCCCCCCTCTCCCCAATAAATAAAGTACCCCCTCTCCCCAACATATAAATAAAGTACCCCCTCTCCCCAATAAATAAAGTCCCCCCTCTTCCCAATAAATAAATAAAGTACACCCTCTCCCCAATAAATAAATAAAGTACCCCCTCTCCCCAATAAATAAATCAAGTACCCCCTCTCCCCAATAAATAAATAAAGTACCCCCTCTCCCCAATAAATAAATAAAGTCCCCCTCTCCAATAAATAAATAAATACCCCTCTCCCCAATAAATAAATAAAGTACCCCCTCTCCCCAATAAATAAATAAAGTACCCCCTCTCCCCAATAAATAAAGTCCCCTTCTCCCCAATAAATAAAGTCCCCCCTCTCCCCAATAAATAAAGTACCCCCTCTCCCCAATAAATAAAGTACCCCTCTCCCCAATAAATAAAGTCCCCCTCTCCCCAATAAATAAAGTACCCCCTCTCCCCAATAAATAAAGTACCCCCTCTCCCCAATATATAAAGTACCCCCTCTCCCCAATAAATAAAGTCCCCCCTCTTCCCAATAAATAAATAAAGTACCCCCTCTCCCCAATAAATAAATAAACTACCCCCTCTCCAATAAATAAATAAAGTACCCCTTCTCCCCAATAAATAAATAAAGTACCCCCTCTCCCCAATAAATAAATAAAGTCCCCCTCTCCCTAATAAATAAATAAAGTACCCCCTCTCCCCAATAAATAAAGTACCCCCTCTCCCCAATAAATAAAGTACCCCCTCTCCCCAATAAATAAATGAACTCCCCCCTCTCCCCAATAAATAAATAAAGCCCCCCCTCTCCCCAATAAATAAAGTACCCCCTCTCCCCAATAAATAAATAAAGTACCCCCTCTCCCCAATAAATAAATAAAGTACCCCTTCTCCCCAATAAATAAATAAAGTACCCCATCTCCCCAATAAATAAAGTCCCCCTTCTCCCCAATAAATAAAGTCCCCCCTCACCCCAATAAATAAAGTACCCCCTCTCCCCAATAAATAAAGTCCCCCCTCTCCCCAATAAATAAAGTCCCCCCTCTCCCCAATAAATAAAGTACCCCCTCTCCCCAATAAATAAAGTACCCCCTCTCCCCAATATATAAAGTACCCCCTCTCCTCAAAAAATAAAGTACCCCCTCTCCCCAATAAATAAAGTACCCCCTCTCCCTCAATAAATAAATAAAGTACCCCCCTCTCGTCAAAAAATAAAGTACCCCCTCTCCCCAATAAGTAAAGTACCCCCTCTCTCCAATAAATAGATAAAGTACCCCCTCTCCCCATTAAATAAAGTACTCCCTCTCCCCAATAAATAAATAAAGTACCCCCTCTCCCCAATAAATAAAGTACCCCCTCTCCACAATAAATAAAGTACCCCCAACTCCCTAATAAATAAAGTACCCCCTCTCCCCAATAAATAAAGTACCCCCCTCTCCCCAATAAATAAATAAAACTACCCCCCTCTCCCCCAATAAATAAATAAAGTACCCCCTCTCCAATAAATAAATAAACTACCCCTCTCCCAAATAAAATAAATAAAGTACCCCCTCTCCCCAATAAATAAATAAAGTCCCCACTCTCCCTAATAAATAAATAAAGTACCCCCTCTCCCCAATAAATACATAAAGTACCCCCTCTCCCCAATAAATAAAGTACCCCCTCTCCCCAATAAATAAAGTACCCCCTCTCCCCAATATATTAAGTACCCCCCTCTCCTCAAAAAATAAAGTACCCCCTCTCCCCAATAAATAAAGTACCCCCTCTCCTCAATAAATAAATAAAGTACCCCCTCTCCCCAATAAATAAAGTACCCCCTCTCCCCAATAAGTAAAGTACCCCCTCTCTCCAATAAATAAATAAAGTACCCCCTCTCCCCATTAAATAAAGTACTCCCTCTCCCCAATAAATAAATAAAGTACCCCCTCTCCCCAATAAATAAAGTACCCCCTCTCCACAATAAATAAAGTACCCCAACTCCCTAATAAATAAAGTACCCCCTCTCCCCAATAAATAAAGTACCCCCTCTCCCCAATAAATAAATAAACTACCCCCTCTCCCCAATAAATAAATAAAGTACCCCCTCTCCAATAAATAAATAAACTACCCCTCTCCCCAATAAATAAATAAAGTACCCCCTCTCCCCAATAAATAAATAAACTACCCCCTCTCCCTAATAAATAAATAAAGTACCCCCTCTCCCCAATAAATAAATAAACTACCCCCTCTCCCCAATAAATAAAGTACCCCCTCTCCCCAATAAATAAATCAAGTACCCCCTCTCCCCAATAAATAAAGTCCCCCCTCTTCCCAATAAATAAATAAAGCCCCCCCTCTCCCCAATAAATAAAGTACCCCCTCTCCCCAATAAATAAATAAAGTACCCCCTCTCCCCAATAAATAAATAAAGTACCCCTTCTCCCCAATAAATAAATAAAGTACCCCATCTCCCCAATAAATAAAGTCCCCCTTCTCCCCAATAAATAAAGTCCCCCCTCACCCCAATAAATAAAGTACCCCCTCTCCCCAATAAATAAAGTCCCCCCTCTCCCCAATAAATAAAGTCCCCCCTCTCCCCAATAAATAAAGTACCCCCTCTCCCCAATAAATAAAGTACCCCCTCTCCCCAATATATAAAGTACCCCCTCTCCTCAAAAAATAAAGTACCCCCTCTCCCCAATAAATAAAGTACCCCCTCTCCTCAATAAATAAATAAAGTACCCCCTCTCGTCAAAAAATAAAGTACCCCCTCTCCCCAATAAGTAAAGTACCCCCTCTCTCCAATAAATAGATAAAGTACCCCCTCTCCCCATTAAATAAAGTACTCCCTCTCCCCAATAAATAAATAAAGTACCCCCTCTCCCCAATAAATAAAGTACCCCCTCTCCACAATAAATAAAGTACCCCAACTCCCTAATAAATAAAGTACCCCCTCTCCCCAATAAATAAAGTACCCCCTCTCCCCAATAAATAAATAAACTACCCCCTCTCCCCAATAAATAAATAAAGTACCCCCTCTCCAATAAATAAATAAACTACCCCTCTCCCAAATAAATAAATAAAGTACCCCCTCTCCCCAATAAATAAATAAAGTCCCCACTCTCCCTAATAAATAAATAAAGTACCCCCTCTCCCCAATAAATACATAAAGTACCCCCTCTCCCCAATAAATAAAGTACCCCCTCTCCCCAATAAATAAAGTACCCCCTCTCCCCAATATATTAAGTACCCCCTCTCCTCAAAAAATAAAGTACCCCCTCTCCCCAATAAATAAAGTACCCCCTCTCCTCAATAAATAAATAAAGTACCCCCTCTCCCCAATAAATAAAGTACCCCCTCTCCCCAATAAGTAAAGTACCCCCTCTCTCCAATAAATAAATAAAGTACCCCCTCTCCCCATTAAATAAAGTACTCCCTCTCCCCAATAAATAAATAAAGTACCCCCTCTCCCCAATAAATAAAGTACCCCCTCTCCACAATAAATAAAGTACCCCAACTCCCTAATAAATAAAGTACCCCCTCTCCCCAATAAATAAAGTACCCCCTCTCCCCAATAAATAAATAAACTACCCCCTCTCCCCAATAAATAAATAAAGTACCCCCTCTCCAATAAATAAATAAACTACCCCTCTCCCCAATAAATAAATAAAGTACCCCCTCTCCCCAATAAATAAATAAACTACCCCCTCTCCCTAATAAATAAATAAAGTACCCCCTCTCCCCAATAAATAAATAAACTACCCCCTCTCCCCAATAAATAAAGTACCCCCTCTCCCCAATAAATAAATCAAGTACCCCCTCTCCCCAATAAATAAAGTCCCCCCTCTTCCCAATAAATAAATAAAGTACCCCCTCTCCCCAATAAATAAATAAAGTACCCCCTCTCCCAAATAAATAAATAAAGTACCCCCTCTCCCCAATAAATAAATAAAGTACCCCCTCTCCCCAATAAATAAATAAAGTCCCCCTTCTCCCTAATAAATAAATAAAGTACCCCCTCTCCCCAATAAATAAATAAAGTACCCCCTCGCCCCAATAAATAAAGTACATCTTCTCCCCAATAAATAAAGTCCCCCCTCTCCCCAATAAATAAAGTTCCCCCTCTCCCCAATAAATAAAGTACCCCCTCTCCCCAATAAATAAAGTCCCCCCTCTCCCCAATAAATAAAGTACCCCCTCTCCCCAATAAATAAAGTACCCCCTCTCCCCAATATATAAAGTACCCCCTCTCCTCAAAAAATAAAGTACCCCCTCTCCCCAATAAATAAAGTACCCCCTCTCCCCAATAAATTAATAAACTACCCCCTCTCCCCAATAAATAAAGTAACCCCTCTCCTCAATAAATAAATAAAGTACCCCCTCTCCCCAATAAATAAAGTACCCCCTCTCCCCAATAAATAAATCAAGTACCCCCTCTCCCCAATAAATAAAGTCCCCCCTCTTCCCAATAAATAAAGTACCCCCTCTCCCCAATAAATAAATAAAGTACCCCCTCTCCCCAATAAATAAATAAAGTACCCCCTCACCCCAATAAATAAATAAAGTATCCCCTCTCCCCAATAAATAAATAAAGTACCCCCTCTCCCCAATAAATAAATAAACTACCCCCTCTCCCCAATAAATAAATAAAGTACCCCCTCTCCAATAAATAAATAAACTACCCCTCTCCCAAATAAATAAATAAAGTACCCCCTCTCCCCAATAAATAAATAAAGTCCCCACTCTCCCTAATAAATAAATAAAGTACCCCCTCTCCCCAATAAATACATAAAGTACCCCCTCTCCCCAATAAATAAAGTACCCCCTCTCCCCAATAAATAAAGTACCCCCTCTCCCCAATATATTAAGTACCCCCTCTCCTCAAAAAATAAAGTACCCCCTCTCCCCAATAAATAAAGTACCCCCTCTCCTCAATAAATAAATAAAGTACCCCCTCTCCCCAATAAATAAAGTACCCCCTCTCCCCAATAAGTAAAGTACCCCCTCTCTCCAATAAATAAATAAAGTACCCCCTCTCCCCATTAAATAAAGTACTCCCTCTCCCCAATAAATAAATAAAGTACCCCCTCTCCCCAATAAATAAAGTACCCCCTCTCCACAATAAATAAAGTACCCCAACTCCCTAATAAATAAAGTACCCCCTCTCCCCAATAAATAAAGTACCCCCTCTCCCCAATAAATAAATAAACTACCCCCTCTCCCCAATAAATAAATAAAGTACCCCCTCTCCAATAAATAAATAAACTACCCCTCTCCCCAATAAATAAATAAAGTACCCCCTCTCCCCAATAAATAAATAAACTACCCCCTCTCCCTAATAAATAAATAAAGTACCCCCTCTCCCCAATAAATAAATAAACTACCCCCTCTCCCCAATAAATAAAGTACCCCCTCTCCCCAATAAATAAATCAAGTACCCCCTCTCCCCAATAAATAAAGTCCCCCCTCTTCCCAATAAATAAATAAAGTACCCCCTCTCCCCAATAAATAAATAAAGTACCCCCTCTCCCAAATAAATAAATAAAGTACCCCCTCTCCCCAATAAATAAATAAAGTACCCCCTCTCCCCAATAAATAAATAAAGTCCCCCTTCTCCCTAATAAATAAATAAAGTACCCCCTCTCCCCAATAAATAAATAAAGTACCCCCTCGCCCCAATAAATAAAGTACATCTTCTCCCCAATAAATAAAGTCCCCCCTCTCCCCAATAAATAAAGTTCCCCCTCTCCCCAATAAATAAAGTACCCCCTCTCCCCAATAAATAAAGTCCCCCCTCTCCCCAATAAATAAAGTACCCCCTCTCCCCAATAAATAAAGTACCCCCTCTCCCCAATATATAAAGTACCCCCTCTCCTCAAAAAATAAAGTACCCCCTCTCCCCAATAAATAAAGTACCCCCTCTCCCCAATAAATTAATAAACTACCCCCTCTCCCCAATAAATAAAGTAACCCCTCTCCTCAATAAATAAATAAAGTACCCCCTCTCCCCAATAAATAAAGTACCCCCTCTCCCCAATAAATAAATCAAGTACCCCCTCTCCCCAATAAATAAAGTCCCCCCTCTTCCCAATAAATAAAGTACCCCCTCTCCCCAATAAATAAATAAAGTACCCCCTCTCCCCAATAAATAAATAAAGTACCCCCTCACCCCAATAAATAAATAAAGTATCCCCTCTCCCCAATAAATAAATAAAGTCCCCCCTCTCCATAATAAATAAATAAAGTACCCCCTCTCCCCAATAAATAAATAAAGTACCCCCTCTCCCCAATAAATAAAGTCCATCTTCTCCCCAATAAATAAAGTCCCCCCTCTCCCCAATAAATAAAGTACCCCCTCTCCCCAACAAATAAAGTACCCCTCTCCCCAATAAATAAAGTCCCCCCTCTCCCCAATAAATAAAGTAACCCCTCTCCCCAATAAATAAAGTACCCCCTCTCCCCAATATATAAAGTACCCCCTCTCCTCAAAAAATAAAGTACCCCCTCTCCCCAATAAATGAAGTACCCCCTCTCCCCAATAAATAAATAAAGTACCCCCTCTCCCCAATAAATAAATAAACTACCCCCTCTCCAATAAATAAATAAAGTACCCCTTCTCCCCAATAAATAAATAAAGTACCCCCTCTCCCCAATAAATAAATAAAGTCCCCCTCTCCCTAATAAATAAATAAAGTACCCCCTCTCCCCAATAAATAAATTACCCCCTCTCCCCAATAAATAAAGTACCCCCTCTCCCCAATAAATAAATGAACTCCCCCCTCTCCCCAATAAATAAAGTACCCCCTCTCCCCAATAAATAAATAAAGTACCCCCTCTCCCCAATAAATAAATAAAGTACCCCTTCTCCCCAATAAATAAATAAAGTACCCCTTCTCCCCAATAAATAAAGTCCCCCTTCTCCCATATAAATAAAGTCCCCCCTCACCCCAATAAATAAAGTACCCCCTCTCCCCAATAAATAAAGTACCCCCTCTCCCCAATATATAAAGTACCCCCTCTCCTCAAAAAATAAAGTATCCCCTCTCCCCAATAAATAAATTACCCCCTCTCCCCAATAAATGAATAAACTACCCCCTCTCCCCAATAAATAAAGTACCCTCTCTCCTCAATAAATAAATAAAGTACCCCCTCTCCCCAATAAATAAAGTACCCCCTCTCCCCAATAAGTAAAGTACCCCCTCTCTCCAATGAATAAATAAAGTACCCCCTCTCCCCAATAAATAAAGTACCCCCTCTCCCCAATAAATAAAGTACCCCCTCTCCTCAATAAATAAATAAAGTACCCCCTCTCCCCAATAAATAAAGTCCCCCCTCTCCCCAATAAATAAAGTACCCCCTCTCCCCAACATATAAATAAAGTACCCCCTCTCCCCAATAAATAAAGTCCCCCCTCTTCCCAATAAATAAATAAAGTACACCCTCTCCCCAATAAATAAATAAAGTACCCCCTCTCCCCAATAAATAAAGTACCCCCTCTCCCCAATAAATAAATCAAGTACCCGCTCTCCCCAATAAATAAAGTCCCCCCTCTTCCCAATAAATAAATAAAGTACCCCCTCTCCCCAATAAATAAATAAAGTACCCCCTCTCCCCAATAAATAAAGTACCCCCTCTCCCCAATAAATAAATCAAGTATCCCCTCTCCCCAATAAATAAATAAACTACCCCCTCTCCCCAATAAATAAATAAACTACCCCCTCTCCAATAAATAAATAAACTACCCCTCTCCCCAATAAATAAATAAAGTACCCCCTCTCCCCAATAAATAAATAAAGTCCCCCTCTCCCTAATAAATAAATAAAGTACCCCCTCTCCCCAATAAATAAATAAAGTACCCCCTCTCCCCAATAAATAAAGTCCATCTTCTCCCCAATAAATAAAGTCCCCCCTCTCCCCAATAAATAAAGTACCCCCTCTCCCCAATAAATAAAGTACCCCCTCTCCCCAATAAATAAAGTCCCCCTCTCCCCAATAAATAAAGTACCCCCTCTCCCCAATAAATAAAGTACCCCCTCTCCCCAATATATAAAGTACCCCCTCTCCCCAATAAATAAAGTCCCCCCTCTTCCCAATAAATAAATAAAGTACCCCCTCTCCCCAATAAATAAATAAACTACCCCCTCTCCAATAAATAAATAAAGTACCCCTTCTCCCCAATAAATAAATAAAGTACCCCCTCTCCCCAATAAATAAATAAAGTCCCCCTCTCCCTAATAAATAAATAAAGTACCCCCTCTCCCCAATAAATAAAGTACCCCCTCTCCCCAATAAATAAAGTACCCCCTCTCCCCAATAAATAAATGAACTCCCCCCTCTCCCCAATAAATAAATAAAGCCCCCCCTCTCCCCAATAAATAAAGTACCCCCTCTCCCCAATAAATAAATAAAGTACCCCCTCTCCCCAATAAATAAATAAAGTACCCCTTCTCCCCAATAAATAAATAAAGTACCCCATCTCCCCAATAAATAAAGTCCCCCTTCTCCCCAATAAATAAAGTCCCCCCTCACCCCAATAAATAAAGTACCCCCTCTCCCCAATAAATAAAGTCCCCCCTCTCCCCAATAAATAAAGTCCCCCCTCTCCCCAATAAATAAAGTACCCCCTCTCCCCAATAAATAAAGTACCCCCTCTCCCCAATATATAAAGTACCCCCTCTCCTCAAAAAATAAAGTACCCCCTCTCCCCAATAAATAAAGTACCCCCTCTCCTCAATAAATAAATAAAGTACCCCCTCTCGTCAAAAAATAAAGTACCCCCTCTCCCCAATAAGTAAAGTACCCCCTCTCTCCAATAAATAGATAAAGTACCCCCTCTCCCCATTAAATAAAGTACTCCCTCTCCCCAATAAATAAATAAAGTACCCCCTCTCCCCAATAAATAAAGTACCCCCTCTCCACAATAAATAAAGTACCCCAACTCCCTAATAAATAAAGTACCCCCTCTCCCCAATAAATAAATAAACTACCCCCTCTCCCCAATAAATAAATAAAGTACCCCCTCTCCAATAAATAAATAAACTACCCCTCTCCCAAATAAATAAATAAAGTACCCCCTCTCCCCAATAAATAAATAAAGTCCCCACTCTCCCTAATAAATAAATAAAGTACCCCCTCTCCCCAATAAATACATAAAGTACCCCCTCTCCCCAATAAATAAAGTACCCCCTCTCCCCAATAAATAAAGTACCCCCTCTCCCCAATATATTAAGTACCCCCTCTCCTCAAAAAATAAAGTACCCCCTCTCCCCAATAAATAAAGTACCCCCTCTCCTCAATAAATAAATAAAGTACCCCCTCTCCCCAATAAATAAAGTACCCCCTCTCCCCAATAAGTAAAGTACCCCCTCTCTCCAATAAATAAATAAAGTACCCCCTCTCCCCATTAAATAAAGTACTCCCTCTCCCCAATAAATAAATAAAGTACCCCCCTCTCCCCAACAAATAAAGTACCCCCTCTCCACAATAATTAAAGTACCCCAACTCCCTAATAAATAAAGTACCCCCTCTCCCCAATAAATAAAGTACCCCCTCTCCCCAATAAATAAATAAACTACCCCCTCTCCCCAATAAATAAATAAAGTACCCCCTCTCCAATAAATAAATAAACTACCCCTCTCCCCAATAAATAAATAAAGTACCCCCTCTCCCCAATAAATAAATAAACTACCCCCTCTCCCTAATAAATAAATAAAGTACCCCCTCTCCCCAATAAATAAATAAACTACCCCCTCTCCCCAATAAATAAAGTACCCCCTCTCCCCAATAAATAAATCAAGTACCCCCTCTCCCCAATAAATAAAGTCCCCCCTCTTCCCAATAAATAAATAAAGTACCCCCTCTCCCCAATAAATAAATAAAGTACCCCCTCTCCCAAATAAATAAATAAAGTACCCCCTCTCCCCAATAAATAAATAAAGTACCCCCTCTCCCCAATAAATAAATAAAGTCCCCCTTCTCCCTAATAAATAAATAAAGTACCCCCTCTCCCCAATAAATAAATAAAGTACCCCCTCGCCCCAATAAATAAAGTACATCTTCTCCCCAATAAATAAAGTCCCCCCTCTCCCCAATAAATAAAGTTCCCCCTCTCCCCAATAAATAAAGTACCCCCTCTCCCCAATAAATAAAGTCCCCCCTCTCCCCAATAAATAAAGTACCCCCTCTCCCCAATAAATAAAGTACCCCCTCTCCCCAATATATAAAGTACCCCCTCTCCTCAAAAAATAAAGTACCCCCTCTCCCCAATAAATAAAGTACCCCCTCTCCCCAATAAATTAATAAACTACCCCCTCTCCCCAATAAATAAAGTAACCCCTCTCCTCAATAAATAAATAAAGTACCCCCTCTCCCCAATAAATAAAGTACCCCCTCTCCCCAATAAATAAATCAAGTACCCCCTCTCCCCAATAAATAAAGTCCCCCCTCTTCCCAATAAATAAAGTACCCCCTCTCCCCAATAAATAAATAAAGTACCCCCTCTCCCCAATAAATAAATAAAGTACCCCCTCACCCCAATAAATAAATAAAGTACCCCCTCTCCCCAATAAATAAATAAAGTACCCCCTCTCCCCAATAAATAAAGTCCATCTTCTCCCCAATAAATAAAGTCCCCCCTCTCCCCAATAAATAAAGTACCCCCTCTCCCCAACAAATAAAGTACCCCTCTCCCCAATAAATAAAGTCCCCCCTCTCCCCAATAAATAAAGTAACCCCTCTCCCCAATAAATAAAGTACCCCCTCTCCCCAATATATAAAGTACCCCCTCTCCTCAAAAAATAAAGTACCCCCTCTCCCCAATAAATGAAGTACCCCCTCTCCCCAATAAATAAATAAAGTACCCCCTCTCCCCAATAAATAAATAAACTACCCCCTCTCCAATAAATAAATAAAGTACCCCTTCTCCCCAATAAATAAATAAAGTACCCCCTCTCCCCAATAAATAAATAAAGTCCCCCTCTCCCTAATAAATAAATAAAGTACCCCCTCTCCCCAATAAATAAATTACCCCCTCTCCCCAATAAATAAAGTACCCCCTCTCCCCAATAAATAAATGAACTCCCCCCTCTCCCCAATAAATAAAGTACCCCCTCTCCCCAATAAATAAATAAAGTACCCCCTCTCCCCAATAAATAAATAAAGTACCCCTTCTCCCCAATAAATAAATAAAGTACCCCTTCTCCCCAATAAATAAAGTCCCCCTTCTCCCCAATAAATAAAGTCCCCCCTCACCCCAATAAATAAAGTACCCCCTCTCCCCAATAAATAAAGTACCCCCTCTCCCCAATATATAAAGTACCCCCTCTCCTCAAAAAATAAAGTATCCCCTCTCCCCAATAAATAAATTACCCCCTCTCCCCAATAAATGAATAAACTACCCCCTCTCCCCAATAAATAAAGTACCCTCTCTCCTCAATAAATAAATAAAGTACCCCCTCTCCCCAATAAATAAAGTACCCCCTCTCCCCAATAAGTAAAGTACCCCCTCTCTCCAATGAATAAATAAAGTACCCCCTCTCCCCAATAAATAAAGTACCCCCTCTCCCCAATAAATAAAGTACCCCCTCTCCTCAATAAATAAATAAAGTACCCCCTCTCCCCAATAAATAAAGTCCCCCCTCTCCCCAATAAATAAAGTACCCCCTCTCCCCAACATATAAATAAAGTACCCCCTCTCCCCAATAAATAAAGTCCCCCCTCTTCCCAATAAATAAATAAAGTACACCCTCTCCCCAATAAATAAATAAAGTACCCCCTCTCCCCAATAAATAAAGTACCCCCTCTCCCCAATAAATAAATCAAGTACCCGCTCTCCCCAATAAATAAAGTCCCCCCTCTTCCCAATAAATAAATAAAGTACCCCCTCTCCCCAATAAATAAATAAAGTACCCCCTCTCCCCAATAAATAAAGTACCCCCTCTCCCCAATAAATAAATCAAGTATCCCCTCTCCCCAATAAATAAATAAACTACCCCCTCTCCCCAATAAATAAATAAACTACCCCCTCTCCAATAAATAAATAAACTACCCCTCTCCCCAATAAATAAATAAAGTACCCCCTCTCCCCAATAAATAAATAAAGTCCCCCTCTCCCTAATAAATAAATAAAGTACCCCCTCTCCCCAATAAATAAATAAAGTACCCCCTCTCCCCAATAAATAAAGTCCATCTTCTCCCCAATAAATAAAGTCCCCCCTCTCCCCAATAAATAAAGTACCCCCTCTCCCCAATAAATAAAGTACCCCCTCTCCCCAATAAATAAAGTCCCCCTCTCCCCAATAAATAAAGTACCCCCTCTCCCCAATAAATAAAGTACACCCTCTCCCCAATATATAAAGTACCCCCTCTCCCCAATAAATAAAGTCCCCCCTCTTCCCAATAAATAAATAAAGTACCCCCTCTCCCCAATAAATAAATAAACTACCCCCTCTCCAATAAATAAATAAAGTACCCCTTCTCCCCAATAAATAAATAAAGTACCCCCTCTCCCCAATAAATAAAGTACCCTCTCTCCTCAATAAATAAATAAAGTACCCCCTCTCCCCAATAAATAAAGTACCCCCTCTCCCCAATAAGTAAAGTACCCCCTCTCTCCAATGAATAAATAAAGTACCCCCTCTCCCCAATAAATAAAGTACCCCCTCTCCCCAATAAATAAAGTACCCCCTCTCCTCAATAAATAAATAAAGTACCCCCTCTCCCCAATAAATAAAGTCCCCCCTCTCCCCAATAAATAAAGTACCCCCTCTCCCCAACATATAAATAAAGTACCCCCTCTCCCCAATAAATAAAGTCCCCCCTCTTCCCAATAAATAAATAAAGTACACCCTCTCCCCAATAAATAAATAAAGTACCCCCTCTCCCCAATAAATAAAGTACCCCCTCTCCCCAATAAATAAATCAAGTACCCGCTCTCCCCAATAAATAAAGTCCCCCCTCTTCCCAATAAATAAATAAAGTACCCCCTCTCCCCAATAAATAAATAAAGTACCCCCTCTCCCCAATAAATAAACTACCCCCTCTCCCCAATAAATAAATCAAGTATCCCCTCTCCCCAATAAATAAATAAACTACCCCCTCTCCCCAATAAATAAATAAACTACCCCCTCTCCAATAAATAAATAAACTACCCCTCTCCCCAATAAATAAATAAAGTACCCCCTCTCCCCAATAAATAAATAAAGTCCCCCTCTCCCTAATAAATAAATAAAGTACCCCCTCTCCCCAATAAATAAATAAAGTACCCCCTCTCCCCAATAAATAAAGTCCATCTTCTCCCCAATAAATAAAGTCCCCCCTCTCCCCAATAAATAAAGTACCCCCTCTCCCCAATAAATAAAGTACCCCCTCTCCCCAATAAATAAAGTCCCCCTCTCCCCAATAAATAAAGTACCCCCTCTCCCCAATAAATAAAGTACCCCCTCTCCCCAATATATAAAGTACCCCCTCTCCCCAATAAATAAAGTCCCCCCTCTTCCCAATAAATAAATAAAGTACCCCCTCTCCCCAATAAATAAATAAACTACCCCCTCTCCAATAAATAAATAAAGTACCCCTTCTCCCCAATAAATAAATAAAGTACCCCCTCTCCCCAATAAATAAATAAAGTCCCCCTCTCCCTAATAAATAAATAAAGTACCCCCTCTCCCCAATAAATAAAGTACCCCCTCTCCCCAATAAATAAAGTACCCCCTCTCCCCAATAAATAAATGAACTCCCCCCTCTCCCCAATAAATAAATAAAGTCCCCCCTCTCCCCAATAAATAAAGTACCCCCTCTCCCCAATAAATAAATAAAGTACCCCCTCTCCCCAATAAATAAATAAAGTACCCCTTCTCCCCAATAAATAAATAAAGTACCCCATCTCCCCAATAAATAAAGTCCCCCTTCTCCCCAATAAATAAAGTCCCCCCTCACCCCAATAAATAAAGTACCCCCTCTCCCCAATATATAAAGTACCCCCTCTCCTCAAAAAATAAAGTACCCCCTCTCCCCAATAAATAAAGTACCCCCTCTCCTCAATAAATAAATAAAGTACCCCCTCTCGTCAAAAAATAAAGTACCCCCTCTCCCCAATAAGTAAAGTACCCCCTCTCTCCAATAAATAAATAAAGTACCCCCTCTCCCCATTAAATAAAGTACTCCCTCTCCCCAATAAATAAATAAAGTACCCCCACTCCCCAATAAATAAAGTACCCCCTCTCCACAATAAATAAAGTACCCCAACTCCCTAATAAATAAAGTACCCCCTCTCCCCAATAAATAAAGTACCCCCTCTCCCCAATAAATAAATAAACTACCCCCTCTTCCCAATAAATAAATAAAGTACCCCCTCTCCAATAAATAAATAAACTACCCCTCTCCCAAATAAATAAATAAAGTACCCCCTCTCCCCAATAAATAAATAAAGTCCCCACTCTCCCTAATAAATAAATAAAGTACCCCCTCTCCCCAATAAATACATAAAGTACCCCCTCTCCCCAATAAATAAAGTACCCCCTCTCCCCAATAAATAAAGTACCCCCTCTCCCCAATATATTAAGTACCCCCTCTCCTCAAAAAATAAAGTACCCCCTCTCCCCAATAAATAAAGTACCCCCTCTCCTCAATAAATAAATAAAGTACCCCCTCTCCCCAATAAATAAAGTACCCCCTCTCCCCAATAAGTAAAGTACCCCCTCTCTCCAATAAATAAATAAAGTACCCCCTCTCCCCATTAAATAAAGTACTCCCTCTCCCCAATAAATAAATAAAGTACCCCCTCTCCCCAATAAATAAAGTACCCCCTCTCCACAATAAATAAAGTACCCCAACTCCCTAATAAATAAAGTACCCCCTCTCCCCAATAAATAAAGTACCCCCTCTCCCCAATAAATAAATAAACTACCCCCTCTCCCCAATAAATAAATAAAGTACCCCCTCTCCAATAAATAAATAAACTACCCCTCTCCCCAATAAATAAATAAAGTACCCCCTCTCCCCAATAAATAAATAAACTACCCCCTCTCCCTAATAAATAAATAAAGTACCCCCTCTCCCCAATAAATAAATAAACTACCCCCTCTCCCCAATAAATAAAGTACCCCAACTCCCTAATAAATAAAGTACCCCCTCTCCCCAATAAATAAAGTACCCCCTCTCCCCAATAAATAAATAAACTACCGCATCTCACCAATAAATAAATGAACTCCTCCCTCTCCCCAATAAATAAATAAAGTCCCCCCTCTCCCTAATAAATAAATAAAGTACCCCCTCTCCCCAATAAATAAATAAACTACCCCCTCTCCCCAATAAATAAAGTACCCCCTCTCCCCAATAAATAAATCAAGTACCCCCTCTCCCAAATAAATAAAGTCCCCCCTCTTCCCAATAAATAAATAAAGTACCCCCTCTCCCCAATAAATAAATAAAGTACCCCCTCTCCCAAATAAATAAATAAAGTACCCCCTCTCCCCAATAAATAAATAAAGTACCCCCTCTCCCCAATAAATAAATAAAGTCCCCCTTCTCCCTAATAAATAAATAAAGTACCCCCTCTCCCCAATAAATAAAGTACATCTTCTCCCCAATAAATAAAGTCCCCCCTCTCCCCAATAAATAAAGTTCCCCCTCTCCCCAATAAATAAAGTACCCCCTCTCCCCAATAAATAAAGTCCCCCCTCTCCCCAATAAATAAAGTACCCCCTCTCCCCAATAAATAAAGTACCCCCTCTCCCCAATATATAAAGTACCCCCTCTCCTCAAAAAATAAAGTACCCCCTCTCCCCAATAAATAAAGTACCCCCTCTCCCCAATAAATTAATAAACTACCCCCTCTCCCCAATAAATAAAGTAACCCCTCTCCTCAATAAATAAATAAAGTACCCCCTCTCCCCAATAAATAAAGTACCCCCTCTCCCCAATAAATAAATCAAGTACCCCCTCTCCCCAATAAATAAAGTCCCCCCTCTTCCCAATAAATAAAGTACCCCCTCTCCCCAATAAATAAATAAAGTACCCCCTCTCCCCAATAAATAAATAAAGTACCCCCTCACCCCAATAAATAAATAAAGTATCCCCTCTCCCCAATAAATAAATAAAGTCCCCCCTCTCCATAATAAATAAATAAAGTACCCCCTCTCCCCAATAAATAAATAAAGTACCCCCTCTCCCCAATAAATAAAGTCCATCTTCTCCCCAATAAATAAAGTACCCCCTCTCCCCAATAAATAAAGTACCCCCTCTCCCCAACAAATAAAGTACCCCTCTCCCCAATAAATAAAGTCCCCCCTCTCCCCAATAAATAAAGTACCGCCTCTCCCCAATATATAAAGTACCCCCTCTCCTCAAAAAATAAAGTACCCCCTCTCCCCAATAAATGAAGTACCCCCTCTCCCCAATAAATAAATAAAGTACCCCCTCTCCCCAATAAATAAATAAACTACCCCCTCTCCAATAAATAAATAAAGTACCCCTTCTCCCCAATAAATAAATAAAGTACCCCCTCTCCCCAATAAATAAATAAAGTCCCCCTCTCCCTAATAAATAAATAAAGTACCCCCTCTCCCCAATAAATAAATTACCCCCTCTCCCCAATAAATAAAGTACCCCCTCTCCCCAATAAATAAATGAACTCCCCCCTCTCCCCAATAAATAAAGTACCCCCTCTCCCCAATAAATAAATAAAGTACCCCCTCTCCCCAATAAATAAATAAAGTACCCCTTCTCCCCAATAAATAAATAAAGTACCCCTTCTCCCCAATAAATAAAGTCCCGCTTCTCCCCAATAAATAAAGTCCCCCCTCACCCCAATAAATAAAGTACCCCCTCTCCCCAATAAATAAAGTACCCCCTCTCCCCAATATATAAAGTACCCCCTCTCCTCAAAAAATAAAGTATCCCCTCTCCCCAATAAATAAATTACCCCCTCTCCCCAATAAATGAATAAACTACCCCCTCTCCCCAATAAATAAAGTACCCTCTCTCCTCAATAAATAAATAAAGTACCCCCTCTCCCCAATAAATAAAGTACCCCCTCTCCCCAATAAGTAAAGTACCCCCTCTCTCCAATGAATAAATAAAGTACCCCCTCTCCCCAATAAATAAAGTACCCCCTCTCCCCAATAAATAAAGTACCCCCTCTCCTCAATAAATAAATAAAGTACCCCCTCTCCCCAATAAATAAAGTCCCCCCTCTCCCCAATAAATAAAGTACCCCCTCTCCCCAACATATAAATAAAGTACCCCCTCTCCCCAATAAATAAAGTCCCCCCTCTTCCCAATAAATAAATAAAGTACCCCCTCTCCCCAATAAATAAATAAAGTACCCCCTCTCCCCAATAAATAAAGTACCCCCTCTCCCCAATAAATAAATCAAGTACCCCCTCTCCCCAATAAATAAAGTCCCCCCTCTTCCCAATAAATAAATAAAGTACCCCCTCTCCCCAATAAATAAATAAAGTACCCCCTCTCCCCAATAAATAAAGTACCCCCTCTCCCCAATAAATAAATCAAGTATCCCCTCTCCCCAATAAATAAATAAAGTCCCCCTCTCCCTAATAAATAAATAAAGTACCCCCTCTCCCCAATAAATAAATAAAGTACCCCCTCTCCCCAATAAATAAAGTCCATCTTCTCCCCAATAAATAAAGTCCCCCCTCTCCCCAATAAATAAAGTACCCCCTCTCCCCAATAAATAAAGTACCCCCTCTCCCCAATAAATAAAGTCCCCCTCTCCCCAATAAATAAAGTACCCCCTCTCCCCAATAAATAAAGTACCCCCTCTCCCCAATATATAAAGTACCCCCTCTCCCCAATAAATAAAGTCCCCCCTCTTCCCAATAAATAAATAAAGTACCCCCTCTCCCCAATAAATAAATAAACTACCCCCTCTCCAATAAATAAATAAAGTACCCCTTCTCCCCAATAAATAAATAAAGTACCCCCTCTCCCCAATAAATAAATAAAGTCCCCCTCTCCCTAATAAATAAATAAAGTACCCCCTCTCCCCAATAAATAAAGTACCCCCTCTCCCCAATAAATAAAGTACCCCCTCTCCCCAATAAATTAATGAACTCCCCCCTCTCCCCAATAAATAAATAAAGTCCCCCCTCTCCCCAATAAATAAAGTACCCCCTCTCCCCAATAAATAAATAAAGTACCCCCTCTCCCCAATAAATAAATAAAGTACCCCTTCTCCCCAATAAATAAATAAAGTACCCCATCTCCCCAATAAATAAAGTCCCCCTTCTCCCCAATAAATAAAGTCCCCCCTCACCCCAATAAATAAAGTACCCCCTCTCCCCAATAAATAAAGTCCCCCCTCTCCCCAATAAATAAAGTCCCCCCTCTCCCCAATAAATAAAGTACCCCCTCTCCCCAATAAATAAAGTACCCCCTCTCCCCAATATATAAATTACCCCCTCTCCTCAAAAAATAAAGTACCCCTTCTCCCCAATAAATAAAGTACCCCCTCTCCTCAATAAATAAATAAAGTACCCCCTCTCGTCAAAAAATAAAGTACCCCCTCTCCCCAATAAGTAAAGTACCCCCTCTCTCCAATAAATAAATAAAGTACCCCCTCTCCCCATTAAATAAAGTACTCCCTCTCCCCAATAAATAAATAAAGTACCCCCTCTCCCCAATAAATAAAGTACCCCCTCTCCACAATAAATAAAGTACCCCAACTCCCTAATAAATAAAGTACCCCCTCTCCCCAATAAATAAAGTACCCCCTCTCCCCAATAAATAAATAAACTACCCCCTCTCCCCAATAAATAAATAAAGTACCCCCTCTCCAATAAATAAATAAACTACCCCTCTCCCAAATAAATAAATAAAGTACCCCCTCTCCCCAATAAATAAATAAAGTCCCCACTCTCCCTAATAAATAAATAAAGTACCCCCTCTCCCCAATAAATACATAAAGTACCCCCTCTCCCCAATAAATAAAGTACCCCCTCTCCCCAATAAATAAAGTACCCCCTCTCCCCAATATATTAAGTACCCCCTCTCCTCAAAAAATAAAGTACCCACTCTCCCCAATAAATAAAGTACCCCCTCTCCTCAATAAATAAATAAAGTACCCCCTCTCCCCAATAAATAAAGTACCCCCTCTCCCCAATAAGTAAAGTACCCCCTCTCTCCAATAAATAAATAAAGTACCCCCTCTCCCCATTAAATAAAGTACTCCCTCTCCCCAATAAATAAATAAAGTACCCCCTCTCCCCAATAAATAAAGTACCCCCTCTCCACAATAAATAAAGTACCCCAACTCCCTAATAAATAAAGTACCCCCTCTCCCCAATAAACAAAGTACCCCCTCTCCCCAATAAATAAATAAACTACCCCCTCTCCCCAATAAATAAATAAAGCACCCCCTCTCCAATAAATAAATAAACTACCCCTCTCCCCAATAAATAAATAAAGTACCCCCTCTCCCCAATAAATAAATAAACTACCCCCTCTCCCTAATAAATAAATAAAGTACCCCCTCTCCCCAATAAATAAATAAACTACCCCCTCTCCCCAATAAATAAAGTACCCCAACTCCCTAATAAATAAAGTACCCCCTCTCCCCAATAAATAAAGTACCCCCTCTCCCCAATAAATAAATAAACTACCGCATCTCACCAATAAATAAATGAACTCCCCCCTCTCCCCAATAAATAAAGTACCCCCTCTCCCCAATAAATAAATAAAGTACCCCCTCTCCCCAATAAATAAATAAAGTACCCCTTCTCCCCAATAAATAAATAAAGTACCCCTTCTCCCCAATAAATAAAGTCCCCCTTCTCCCCAATAAATAAAGTCCCCCCTCACCCCAATAAATAAAGTACCCCCTCTCCCCAATAAATAAAGTACCCCCTCTCCCCAATATATAAAGTACCCCCTCTCCTCAAAAAATAAAGTATCCCCTCTCCCCAATAAATAAATTACCCCCTCTCCCCAATAAATGAATAAACTACCCCCTCTCCCCAATAAATAAAGTACCCTCTCTCCTCAATAAATAAATAAAGTACCCCCTCTCCCCAATAAATAAAGTACCCCCTCTCCCCAATAAGTAAAGTACCCCCTCTCTCCAATGAATAAATAAAGTACCAACTCTCCCCAATAAATAAAGTACCCCCTCTCCCCAATAAATAAAGTACCCCCTCTCCCCAATAAATAAAGTACCCCCTCTCCTCAATAAATAAATAAAGTACCCCCTCTCCCCAATAAATAAAGTCCCCCCTCTCCCCAATAAATAAAGTACCCCCTCTCCCCAACATATAAATAAAGTACCCCCTCTCCCCAATAAATAAAGTCCCCCCTCTTCCCAATAAATAAATAAAGTACCCCCTCTCCCCAATAAATAAATAAAGTACCCCCTCTCCCCAATAAATAAAGTACCCCCTCTCCCCAATAAATAAATCAAGTACCCCCTCTCCCCAATAAATAAAGTACCCCCTCTCCCCAATAAATAAATAAAGTACCCCCTCTCCCCAATAAATAAAGTACCCCCTCTCCCCAATAAATAAATCAAGTACCCCCTCTCCCCAATAAATAAAGTACCCCCTCTCCCCAATAAATAAATAAAGTACCCCCTCTCCCCAATAAATAAAGTACCCCCTCTCCCCAATAAATAAATCAAGTATCCCCTCTCCCCAATAAATAAATAAACTACCCCCTCTCCCCAATAAATAAATAAACTACCCCCTCTCCAATAAATAAATAAACTACCCCTCTCCCCAATAAATAAATAAAGTACCCCCTCTCCCCAATAAATAAATAAAGTCCCCCTCTCCCTAATAAATAAATAAAGTACCCCCTCTCCCCAATAAATAAATAAAGTACCCCCTCTCCCCAATAAATAAAGTCCCCCCTCTCCCCAATAAATAAAGTACCCCCTCTCCCCAATAAATAAAGTACCCCCTCTCCCCAATAAATAAAGTCCCCCCTCTCCCCAATAAATAAAGTACCCCCTCTCCCCAATAAATAAAGTACCCCCTCTCCCCAATATATAAAGTACCCCCTCTCCCCAATAAATAAAGTCCCCCCTCTTCACAATAAATAAATAAAGTACCCCCTCTCCCCAATAAATAAATAAACTACCCCCTCTCCAATAAATAAATAAAGTACCCCTTCTCCCCAATAAATAAATAAAGTACCCCCTCTCCCCAATAAATAAATAAAGTCCCCCTCTCCCTAATAAATAAATAAAGTACCCCCTCTCCCCAATAAATAAAGTACCCCCTCTCCCCAATAAATAAAGTACCCCCTCTCCCCAATAAATAAATGAACTCCCCCCTCTCCCCAATAAATAAATAAAGTCCCCCCTCTCCCCAATAAATAAAGTACCTCCTCTCCCCAATAAATAAATAAAGTACCCCCTCTCCTCAATAAATAAATAAAGTACCCCTTCTCCCCAATAAATAAATAAAGTACCCCCTCTCCCCAATAAATAAAGTCCCCCTTCTCCCCAATAAATAAAGTCCCCCCTCACCCCAATAAATAAAGTACCCCCTCTCCCCAATAAATAAATTCCCCCCTCTCCCCAATAAATAAAGTCCCCCCTCTCCCCAATAAATAAAGTACCCCCTCTCCCCAATAAATAAAGTACCCCCTCTCCCCAATATATAAAGTACCCCCTCTCCTCAAAAAATAAAGTACCCCCTCTCCCCAATAAATAAAGTACCCCCTCTCCTCAATAAATAAATAAAGTACCCCCTCTCGTCAAAAAATAAAGTACCCCCTCTCCCCAATATGTAAAGTACCCCCTCTCTCCAATAAATAAATAAAGTACCCCCTCTCCCCATTAAATAAAGTACTCCCTCTCCCCAATAAATAAATAAAGTACCCCCTCTCCCCAATAAATAAAGTACCCCCTCTCCACAATAAATAAAGTACCCCAACTCCCTAATAAATAAAGTACCCCCTCTCCCCAATAAATAAAGTACCCCCTCTCCCCAATAAATAAATAAACTACCCCCTCTCCCCAATAAATAAATAAAGTACCCCCTCTCCAATAAATAAATAAACTACCCCTCTCTCCAATAAATAAATAAAGTACCCCCTCTCCCCAATAAATAAATAAAGTCCCCACTCTCCCTAATAAATAAATAAAGTACTCCCTCTCCCCAATAAATACATAAAGTACCCCCTCTCCCCAATAAATAAAGTACCCCATCTCCCCAATAAATAAATAAACTACCCCCTCTCCCCAATAAATAAATAAACTACCCCCTCTCCAATAAATAAATAAAATACCCCTCTCCCCAATAAATAAATAAAGTACCCCCTCTCCCCAATAAATAAATGAACTCCCCCCTCTCCCCAATAAATAAATAAAGTCCCCCCTCTCCCCAATAAATAAAGTACCCCCTCTCCCCAATAAATAAAAAAAGTACCCCCTCTCCCCAATAAATAAATAAAGTACCCCTTCTCCCCAATAAATAAATAAAGTACCCCCTCTCCCCAATAAATAAATAAAGTCCCCCCTCTCCCTAATAAATAAATAAAGTACCCCCTCTCCCCAATAAATAAATAAAGTACCCCCTCTCCCCAATAAATAAAGTACCCCCTCTCCCCAATAAATAAAGTACCCCCTCTCCTCAATAAATAAATAAAGTACCCCCTCTCCCCAATAAATAAAGTCCCCCCTCTCCCCAATAAATAAAGTACCCCCTCTCCCCAACATATAAATAAAGTACCCCCTCTCCCCAATAAATAAAGTCCCCCCTCTTCCCAATAAATAAATAAAGTACCCCCTCTCCCCAATAAATAAATAAAGTACCCCCTCTCCCCAATAAATAAAGTACCGCCTCTCCCCAATAAATAAATCAAGTACCCCCTCTCCCCAATAAATAAAGTCCCCCCTCTTCCCAATAAATAAATAAAGTACCCCCTCTCCCCAATAAATAAATAAAGTACCCCCTCTCCCCAATAAATAAAGTACCCCCTCTCCCCAATAAATAAATCAAGTATCCCCTCTCCCCAATAAATAAATAAACTACCCCCTCTCCCCAATAAATAAATAAACTACCCCCTCTCCAATAAATAAATAAACTACCCCTCTCCCCAATAAATAAATAAAGTACCCCCTCTCCCCAATAAATAAATAAAGTCCCCCTCTCCCTAATAAATAAATAAAGTACCCCCTCTCCCCAATAAATAAATAAAGTACCCCCTCTCCCCAATAAATAAAGTCCCCCCTCTCCCCAATAAATAAAGTACCCCCTCTCCCCAATAAATAAAGTACCCCCTCTCCCCAATAAATAAAGTCCCCCCTCTCCCCAATAAATGAAGTACCCCCTCTCCCCAATAAATAAAGTACCCCCTCTCCCCAATATATAAAGTACCCCCTCTCCCCAATAAATAAAGTCCCCCCTCTTCACAATAAATAAATAAAGTACCCCCTCTCCCCAATAAATAAATAAACTACCCCCTCTCCAATAAATAAATAAAGTACCCCTTCTCCCCAATAAATAAATAAAGTACCCCCTCTCCCCAATAAATAAATAAAGTCCCCCTCTCCCTAATAAATAAATAAAGTACCCCCTCTCCCCAATAAATAAAGTACCCCCTCTCCCCAATAAATAAAGTACCCCCTCTCCCCAATAAATAAATGAACTCCCCCCTCTCCCCAATAAATAAATAAAGTCCCCCCTCTCCCCAATAAATAAAGTACCTCCTCTCCCCAATAAATAAATAAAGTACCCCCTCTCCTCAATAAATAAATAAAGTACCCCTTCTCCCCAATAAATAAATAAAGTACCCCCTCTCCCCAATAAATAAAGTCCCCCTTCTCCCCAATAAATAAAGTCCCCCCTCACCCCAATAAATAAAGTACCCCCTCTCCCCAATAAATAAATTCCCCCCTCTCCCCAATAAATAAAGTCCCCCCTCTCCCCAATAAATAAAGTACCCCCTCTCCCCAATAAATAAAGTACCCCCTCTCCCCAATATATAAAGTACCCCCTCTCCTCAAAAAATAAAGTACCCCCTCTCCCCAATAAATAAAGTACCCCCTCTCCTCAATAAATAAATAAAGTACCCCCTCTCGTCAAAAAATAAAGTACCCCCTCTCCCCAATATGTAAAGTACCCCCTCTCTCCAATAAATAAATAAAGTACCCCCTCTCCCCATTAAATAAAGTACTCCCTCTCCCCAATAAATAAATAAAGTACCCCCTCTCCCCAATAAATAAAGTACCCCCTCTCCACAATAAATAAAGTACCCCAACTCCCTAATAAATAAAGTACCCCCTCTCCCCAATAAATAAAGTACCCCCTCTCCCCAATAAATAAATAAACTACCCCCTCTCCCCAATAAATAAATAAAGTACCCCCTCTCCAATAAATAAATAAACTACCCCTCTCTCCAATAAATACATAAAGTACCCCCTCTCCCCAATAAATAAAGTACCCCATCTCCCCAATAAATAAATAAACTACCCCCTCTCCCCAATAAATAAATAAACTACCCCCTCTCCAATAAATAAATAAAATACCCCTCTCCCCAATAAATAAATAAAGTACCCCCTCTCCCCAATAAATAAATGAACTCCCCCCTCTCCCCAATAAATAAATAAAGTACCCCCTCTCCTCAATAAATAAATAAAGTACCCCTTCTCCCCAATAAATAAATAAAGTACCCCCTCTCCCCAATAAATAAAGTCCCCCTTCTCCCCAATAAATAAAGTCCCCCCTCACCCCAATAAATAAAGTACCCCCTCTCCCCAATAAATAAATTCCCCCCTCTCCCCAATAAATAAAGTCCCCCCTCTCCCCAATAAATAAAGTACCCCCTCTCCCCAATAAATAAAGTACCCCCTCTCCCCAATATATAAAGTACCCCCTCTCCTCAAAAAATAAAGTACCCCCTCTCCCCAATAAATAAAGTACCCCCTCTCCTCAATAAATAAATAAAGTACCCCCTCTCGTCAAAAAATAAAGTACCCCCTCTCCCCAATATGTAAAGTACCCCCTCTCTCCAATAAATAAATAAAGTACCCCCTCTCCCCATTAAATAAAGTACTCCCTCTCCCCAATAAATAAATAAAGTACCCCCTCTCCCCAATAAATAAAGTACCCCCTCTCCACAATAAATAAAGTACCCCAACTCCCTAATAAATAAAGTACCCCCTCTCCCCAATAAATAAAGTACCCCCTCTCCCCAATAAATAAATAAACTACCCCCTCTCCCCAATAAATAAATAAAGTACCCCCTCTCCAATAAATAAATAAACTACCCCTCTCTCCAATAAATAAATAAAGTACCCCCTCTCCCCAATAAATAAATAAAGTCCCCACTCTCCCTAATAAATAAATAAAGTACCCCCTCTCCCCAATAAATACATAAAGTACCCCCTCTCCCCAATAAATAAAGTACCCCATCTCCCCAATAAATAAATAAACTACCCCCTCTCCCCAATAAATAAATAAACTACCCCCTCTCCAATAAATAAATAAAATACCCCTCTCCCCAATAAATAAATAAAGTACCCCCTCTCCCCAATAAATAAATGAACTCCCCCCTCTCCCCAATAAATAAATAAAGTCCCCCCTCTCCCCAATAAATAAAGTACCCCCTCTCCCCAATAAATAAAAAAAGTACCCCCTCTCCCCAATAAATAAATAAAGTACCCCTTCTCCCCAATAAATAAATAAAGTACCCCCTCTCCCCAATAAATAAAGTACCCCCTCTCCCCAATAAATAAATAAAGTACCCCCTCTCCCCAATAAATAAAGTACCCCCTCTCCCCAATAAATAAATAAACTACCGCCTCTCACCAATAAATAAATGAACTCCTCCCTCTCCCCAATAAATAAATAAAGTCCCACCTCTCCCCAATAAATAAATAAAGTACCCCCTCTCCACAATAAATAAATAAAGTACCCGCTCTCCCCAATAAATAAATAAAGTCCCCCCTCTCCCTAATAAATAAATAAAGTACCCCCTCTCCCCAATAAATAAATAAAGTACCCCCTCTCCCCAATAAATAAATAAAGTACCCCCTCTCCCCAATAAATAAATAAAGTCCCCCCTCTCCCTAATAAATAAATAAAGTACCCCCTCTCCCCAATAAATAAATAAAGTACCCCCTCTCCCCAATAAATAAAGTACCCCCTCTCCCTAATAAATAAAGTACCCCCTCTCCCCAATAAATAAATAAACTACCGCCTCTCACCAATAATTAAATGAACTCCTCCCTCTCCCCAATAAATAAAGTACCCCCTCTCCCCAATAAATAAATAAAGTACCCCCTCTCCCCAATAAATAAATAAAGTACCCCCTCTCCCCAATAAATAAATAAAGTCCCCCCTCTCCCTAATAAATAAATAAAGTACCCCCTCTCCCCAATAAATAAATAAAGTACCCCCTCTCCCCAATAAATAAATAAAGTACCCCCTCTCCCCAATAAATAAAGTACCCCCTCTCCCTAATAAATAAAGTACCCCCTCTCCCCAATAAATAAAGTACCCCCTCTCCCCAATAAATAAAGTACCCCCTCTCCCCAATAAATAAATAGAGTACTCCCTCTCCCCAATAAATAAATAAAGTACCCCCTCTCCCCAATAAATATAGTACTCCCTCTCCCCAATAAATAAAGTACCCCAACTCCCTAATAAATAAAGTACCCCCTCTCCCCAATAAATAAAGTACCCCCTCTCCCCAATAAATAAATAAACTACCCCCTCTCCCCAATAAATAAATAAACTACCCCCTCTCCAATAAATAAATAAAATCCCCCTCTCCCCAATAAATAAATAAAGTACCCCCTCTCCCCAATAAATAAATGAACTCCCCCCTCTCCCCAATAAATAAATATAGTCCCCCCTCTCCCCAATAAATAAAGTACCCACTCTCCCCAATAAATAAATAAATAAAGTACCCCCTCTCCCCAATAAATAAATAAATTACCCCTTCTCCCCAATAAATAAATAAAGTAACCCCTCTCCTCAATAAATAAATAAAGTACCCCCTCTCCCCAATAAATAAAGTACCCCCTCTCCCGAATAAGTAAAGTACCCCCTCTCTCCAATAAATAGATAAAGTACCCCCTCTCCCCAATAAATAGAGTCCCCCCTCTTCCCAATAAATAAATAAAGTACCCCCTCTCCCCAATAAATAAATAAACTACCCCCTCTCCAATAAATAAATAAAGTACCCCTTCTCCCCAATAAATAAATAAAGTACCCCCTCTCCCCAATAAATAAATAAAGGCCCCCTCTCCCTAATAAATAAATAAAGTACCCCCTCTCCCCAATAAATAAAGTACCCCCTCTCCCCAATAAATAAAGTACCCCCTCTCCCCAATAAATAAATGAACTCCCCCCTCTCCCCAATAAATAAATAAAGTCACCCCTATCCCCAATAAATAAAATACCCCATCTCCACAATAAATAAATAAATTACCCAATCTCCCCAATAAATAAATAAAGTACCCCTTCTCCCCAATAAATAAATAAAGTACCCCTTCTCCCCAATAAATAAAGTCCCCCTTCTCCCCAATAAATAAAGTCCCCCCTCACCCCAATAAATAAAGTACCCCCTCTCCCCAATAAATAAAGTCCCCCCTCTCCCCAATAAATAAAGTCCCCCCTCTCCCCAATAAATAAAGTACCCCCTCTCCCCAATAAATAAAGTACCCCCTCTCCCCAATATATAAAGTACCCCCTCTCCTCAAAAAATAAAGTACCCCCTCTCCCCAATAAATAAAGTACC
Source organism: Salmo salar (assembly GCF_965601325.2). Lineage (NCBI taxonomy): Eukaryota > Metazoa > Chordata > Actinopteri > Salmoniformes > Salmonidae > Salmo > Salmo salar. Next base: position 54,809,545 of record NC_138299.1, read on the forward strand.
CCCTCTCCCCAATAAATTAATAAACTACCCCCTCTCCCCAATAAATAAAGTCCCCCCTCTCCTCAATAAATAAATAAAGTACCCCCTCTCGCCAATAAATAAAGTACCCCCTCTCCCCAATAAGTAAAGTACCCCCTCTCTCCAATGAATAAATAAAGTACCCCCTCTCCCCAATAAATAAAGTACCCCCTCTCCCCAATAAATAAAGTACCCCCTCTCCCCAATAAATAAAGTACCCCCTCTCCTCAATAAATAAATAAAGTACCCCCTCTCCCCAATAAATAAAGTCCCCCCTCTCCCCAATAAATAAAGTACCCCCTCTCCCCAACATATAAATAAAGTACCCCCTCTCCCCAATAAATAAAGTCCCCCCTCTTCCCAATAAATAAATCAAGTACCCCCTCTCCCCAATAAATAAAGTCCCCCCTCTTCCCAATAAATAAATAAAGTACCCCCTCTGCCCAATAAATAAATAAAGTACCCCCTCTCCCCAATAAATAAAGTACCCCCTCTCCCCAATAAATAAATCAAGTATCCCCTCTCCCCAATAAATAAATAAACTACCCCCTCTCCCCAATAAATAAATAAACTACCCCCTCTCCAATAAATAAATAAACTACCCCTCTCCCCAATAAATAAATAAAGTACCCCCTCTCCCCAATAAATAAATAAAGTTCCCCTCTCCCTAATAAATAAATAAAGTACCCCCTCTCCCCAATAAATAAATAAAGTACCCCCTCTCCCCAATAAATAAAGTCCATCTTCTCCCCAATAAATAAAGTCCCCCCTCTCCCCAATAAATAAAGTACCCCCTCTCCCCATTAAATAAAGTACTCCCTCTCCCCAATAAATAAATAAAGTACCCCCTCTCCCCAATAAATTATGTACCCCCTCTCCACAATAAATAAAGTACCCCAACTCCCTAATAAATAAAGTACCCCCTCTCCCCAATAAATAAAGTACCCCCTCTCCCCAATAAATAAATAAACTACCCCCTCTCCCCAATAAATAAATAAAGTACCCCCTCTCCAATAAATAAATAAACTACCCCTCTCCCAAATAAATAAATAAAGTACCCCCTCTCCCCAATAAATAAATAAAGTCCCCACTCTCCCTAATAAATAAATAAAGTACCCCCTCTCCCCAATAAATACATAAAGTACCCCCTCTCCCCAATAAATAAAGTACCCCCTCTCCCCAATAAATAAAGTACCCCCTCTCCCCAATATATTAAGTACCCCCTCTCCTCAAAAAATAAAGTACCCCCTCTCCCCAATAAATAAAGTACCCCCTCTCCTCAATAAATAAATAAAGTACCCCCTCTCCCCAATAAATAAAGTACCCCCTCTCCCCAATAAGTAAAGTACCCCCTCTCTCCAATAAATAAATAAAGTACCCCCTCTCCCCATTAAATAAAGTACTCCCTCTCCCCAATAAATAAATAAAGTACCCCCTCTCCCCAATAAATAAAGTACCCCCTCTCCACAATAAATAAAGTACCCCAACTCCCTAATAAATAAAGTACCCCCTCTCCCCAATAAATAAAGTACCCCCTCTCCCCAATAAATAAATAAACTACCCCCTCTCCCCAATAAATAAATAAAGTACCCCCTCTCCAATAAATAAATAAACTACCCCTCTCCCCAATAAATAAATAAAGTACCCCCTCTCCCCAATAAATAAATAAACTACCCCCTCTCCCTAATAAATAAATAATGTACCCCCTCTCCCCAATAAATAAATAAACTACCCCCTCTCCCCAATAAATAAAGTACCCCAACTCCCTAATAAATAAAGTACCCCCTCTCCCCAATAAATAAAGTACCCCCTCTCCCCAATAAATAAATAAACTACCGCATCTCACCAATAAATAAATGAACTCCTCCCTCTCCCCAATAAATAAATAAAGTCCCCCCTCTCCCTAATAAATAAATAAAGTACCCCCTCTCCCCAATAAATAAATAAACTACCCCCTCTCCCCAATAAATAAAGTACCCCCTCTCCCCAATAAATAAATAAAGTACCCCCTCTCCCCAATAAATAAAGTACCCCCTCTCCCCAATAAATAAATAAACTACCGCCTCTCACCAATAAATAAATGAACTCCTCCCTCTCCCCAATAAATAAATAAAGTCCCACCTCTCCCCAATAAATAAATAAAGTACCCCCTCTCCACAATAAATAAATAAAGTACCCGCTCTCCCCAATAAATAAATAAAGTCCCCCCTCTCCCTAATAAATAAATAAAGTACCCCCTCTCCCCAATAAATAAATAAAGTCCCCCCTCTCCCTAATAAATAAATAAAGTACCCCCTCTCCCCAATAAATAAATAAAGTACCCCCTCTCCCCAATAAATAAAGTACCCCCTCTCCCTAATAAATAAAGTACCCCCTCTCCCCAATAAATAAATAAACTACCGCCTCTCACCAATAATTAAATGAACTCCTCCCTCTCCCCAATAAATAAAGTACCCCCTCTCCCCAATAAATAAATAAAGTACCCCCTCTCCCCAATAAATAAATAAAGTACCCCCTCTCCCCAATAAATAAATAAAGTCCCCCCTCTCCCTAATAAATAAATAAAGTACCCCCTCTCCCCAATAAATAAATAAAGTACCCCCTCTCCCCAATAAATAAATAAAGTACCCCCTCTCCCCAATAAATAAAGTACCCCCTCTCCCTAATAAATAAAGTACCCCCTCTCCCCAATAAATAAAGTACCCCCTCTCCCCAATAAATAAAGTACCCCCTCTCCCCAATAAATAAATAGAGTACTCCCTCTCCCCAATAAATAAATAAAGTACCCCCTCTCCCCAATAAATATAGTACTCCCTCTCCCCAATAAATAAAGTACCCCAACTCCCTAATAAATAAAGTACCCCCTCTCCCCAATAAATAAAGTACCCCCTCTCCCCAATAAATAAATAAACTACCCCCTCTCCCCAATAAATAAATAAACTACCCCCTCTCCAATAAATAAATAAAATCCCCCTCTCCCCAATAAATAAATAAAGTACCCCCTCTCCCCAATAAATAAATGAACTCCCCCCTCTCCCCAATAAATAAATATAGTCCCCCCTCTCCCCAATAAATAAAGTACCCACTCTCCCCAATAAATAAATAAATAAAGTACCCCCTCTCCCCAATAAATAAATAAATTACCCCTTCTCCCCAATAAATAAATAAAGTAACCCCTCTCCTCAATAAATAAATAAAGTACCCCCTCTCCCCAATAAATAAAGTACCCCCTCTCCCGAATAAGTAAAGTACCCCCTCTCTCCAATAAATAGATAAAGTACCCCCTCTCCCCAATAAATAGAGTCCCCCCTCTTCCCAATAAATAAATAAAGTACCCCCTCTCCCCAATAAATAAATAAACTACCCCCTCTCCAATAAATAAATAAAGTACCCCTTCTCCCCAATAAATAAATAAAGTACCCCCTCTCCCCAATAAATAAATAAAGGCCCCCTCTCCCTAATAAATAAATAAAGTACCCCCTCTCCCCAATAAATAAAGTACCCCCTCTCCCCAATAAATAAAGTACCCCCTCTCCCCAATAAATAAATGAACTCCCCCCTCTCCCCAATAAATAAATAAAGTCACCCCTATCCCCAATAAATAAAATACCCCATCTCCACAATAAATAAATAAATTACCCAATCTCCCCAATAAATAAATAAAGTACCCCTTCTCCCCAATAAATAAATAAAGTACCCCTTCTCCCCAATAAATAAAGTCCCCCTTCTCCCCAATAAATAAAGTCCCCCCTCACCCCAATAAATAAAGTACCCCCTCTCCCCAATAAATAAAGTCCCCCCTCTCCCCAATAAATAAAGTCCCCCCTCTCCCCAATAAATAAAGTACCCCCTCTCCCCAATAAATAAAGTACCCCCTCTCCCCAATATATAAAGTACCCCCTCTCCTCAAAAAATAAAGTACCCCCTCTCCCCAATAAATAAAGTACCCCCTCTCCCCAATAAATTAATAAACTACCCCCTCTCCCCAATAAATAAAGTCCCCCCTCTCCTCAATAAATAAATAAAGTACCCCCTCTCGCCAATAAATAAAGTACCCCCTCTCCCCAATAAGTAAAGTACCCCCTCTCTCCAATGAATAAATAAAGTACCCCCTCTCCCCAATAAATAAAGTACCCCCTCTCCCCAATAAATAAAGTACCCCCTCTCCCCAATAAATAAAGTACCCCCTCTCCTCAATAAATAAATAAAGTACCCCCTCTCCCCAATAAATAAAGTCCCCCCTCTCCCCAATAAATAAAGTCCCCCCTCTTCCCAATAAATAAATCAAGTACCCCCTCTCCCCAATAAATAAAGTCCCCCCTCTTCCCAATAAATAAATAAAGTACCCCCTCTGCCCAATAAATAAATAAAGTACCCCCTCTCCCCAATAAATAAAGTACCCCCTCTCCCCAATAAATAAATCAAGTATCCCCTCTCCCCAATAAATAAATAAACTACCCCCTCTCCCCAATAAATAAATAAACTACCCCCTCTCCAATAAATAAATAAACTACCCCTCTCCCCAATAAATAAATAAAGTACCCCCTCTCCCCAATAAATAAATAAAGTTCCCCTCTCCCTAATAAATAAATAAAGTACCCCCTCTCCCCAATAAATAAATAAAGTACCCCCTCTCCCCAATAAATAAAGTCCATCTTCTCCCCAATAAATAAAGTCCCCCCTCTCCCCAATAAATAAAGTACCCCCTCTCCCCATTAAATAAAGTACTCCCTCTCCCCAATAAATAAATAAAGTACCCCCTCTCCCCAATAAATTATGTACCCCCTCTCCACAATAAATAAAGTACCCCAACTCCCTAATAAATAAAGTACCCCCTCTCCCCAATAAATAAAGTACCCCCTCTCCCCAATAAATAAATAAACTACCCCCTCTCCCCAATAAATAAATAAAGTACCCCCTCTCCAATAAATAAATAAACTACCCCTCTCCCAAATAAATAAATAAAGTACCCCCTCTCCCCAATAAATAAATAAAGTCCCCACTCTCCCTAATAAATAAATAAAGTACCCCCTCTCCCCAATAAATACATAAAGTACCCCCTCTCCCCAATAAATAAAGTACCCCCTCTCCCCAATAAATAAAGTACCCCCTCTCCCCAATATATTAAGTACCCCCTCTCCTCAAAAAATAAAGTACCCCCTCTCCCCAATAAATAAAGTACCCCCTCTCCTCAATAAATAAATAAAGTACCCCCTCTCCCCAATAAATAAAGTACCCCCTCTCCCCAATAAGTAAAGTACCCCCTCTCTCCAATAAATAAATAAAGTACCCCCTCTCCCCATTAAATAAAGTACTCCCTCTCCCCAATAAATAAATAAAGTACCCCCTCTCCCCAATAAATAAAGTACCCCCTCTCCACAATAAATAAAGTACCCCAACTCCCTAATAAATAAAGTACCCCCTCTCCCCAATAAATAAAGTACCCCCTCTCCCCAATAAATAAATAAACTACCCCCTCTCCCCAATAAATAAATAAAGTACCCCCTCTCCAATAAATAAATAAACTACCCCTCTCCCCAATAAATAAATAAAGTACCCCCTCTCCCCAATAAATAAATAAACTACCCCCTCTCCCTAATAAATAAATAATGTACCCCCTCTCCCCAATAAATAAATAAACTACCCCCTCTCCCCAATAAATAAAGTACCCCAACTCCCTAATAAATAAAGTACCCCCTCTCCCCAATAAATAAAGTACCCCCTCTCCCCAATAAATAAATAAACTACCGCATCTCACCAATAAATAAATGAACTCCTCCCTCTCCCCAATAAATAAATAAAGTCCCCCCTCTCCCTAATAAATAAATAAAGTACCCCCTCTCCCCAATAAATAAATAAACTACCCCCTCTCCCCAATAAATAAAGTACCCCCTCTCCCCAATAAATAAATAAAGTCCCCCTTCTCCCTAATAAATAAATAAAGTACCCCCTCTCCCCAATAAATAAATAAAGTACCCCCTCTCCCCAATAAATAAAGTACATCTTCTCCCCAATAAATAAAGTCCCCCCTCTCCCCAATAAATAAAGTTCCCCCTCTCCCCAATAAATAAAGTACCCCCTCTCCCCAATAAATAAAGTCCCCCCTCTCCCCAATAAATAAAGTACCCCCTCTCCCCAATAAATAAAGTACCCCCTCTCCCCAATATATAAAGTACCCCCTCTCCTCAAAAAATAAAGTACCCCCTCTCCCCAATAAATTAATAAACTACCCCCTCTCCCCAATAAATAAAGTAACCCCTCTCCTCAATAAATAAATAAAGTACCCCCTCTCCCCAATAAATAAAGTACCCCCTCTCCCCAATAAATAAATCAAGTACCCCCTCTCCCCAATAAATAAAGTCCCCCCTCTTCCCAATAAATAAAGTACCCCCTCTCCCCAATAAATAAATAAAGTACCCCCTCTCCCCAATAAATAAATAAAGTACCCCCTCTCCCCAATAAATAAATAAAGTATCCCCTCTCCCCAATAAATAAATAAAGTCCCCCCTCTCCATAATAAATAAATAAAGTACCCCCTCTCCCCAATAAATAAATAAAGTACCCCCTCTCCCCAATAAATAAAGTCCATCTTCTCCCCAATAAATAAAGTCCCCCCTCTCCCCAATAAATAAAGTACCCCCTCTCCCCAACAAATAAAGTACCCCTCTCCCCAATAAATAAAGTCCCCCCTCTCCCCAATAAATAAAGTACCCCCTCTCCCCAATAAATAAAGTACCCCCTCTCCCCAATATATAAAGTACCCCCTCTCCTCAAAAAATAAAGTACCCCCTCTCCCCAATAAATGAAGTACCCCCTCTCCCCAATAAATAAATAAAGTACCCCCTCTCCCCAATAAATAAATAAACTACCCCCTCTCCAATAAATAAATAAAGTACCCCTTCTCCCCAATAAATAAATAAAGTACCCCCTCTCCCCAATAAATAAATAAAGACCCCCTCTCCCTAATAAATAAATAAAGTACCCCCTCTCCCCAATAAATAAATTACCCCCTCTCCCCAATAAATAAAGTACCCCCTCTCCCCAATAAATAAATGAACTCCCCCCTCTCCCCAATAAATAAAGTACCCCCTCTCCCCAATAAATAAATAAAGTACCCCCTCTCCCCAATAAATAAATAAAGTACCCCTTCTCCCCAATAAATAAATAAAGTACCCCTTCTCCCCAATAAATAAAGTCCCCCTTCTCCCCAATAAATAAAGTCCCCCCTCACCCCAATAAATAAAGTACCCCCTCTCCCCAATAAATAAAGTACCCCCTCTCCCCAATATATAAAGTACCCCCTCTCCTCAAAAAATAAAGTATCCCCTCTCCCCAATAAATAAATTACCCCCTCTCCCCAATAAATGAATAAACTACCCCCTCTCCCCAATAAATAAAGTACCCTCTCTCCTCAATAAATAAATAAAGTACCCCCTCTCCCCAATAAATAAAGTACCCCCTCTCCCCAATAAGTAAAGTACCCCCTCTCTCCAATGAATAAATAAAGTACCCCCTCTCCCCAATAAATAAAGTACCCCCTCTCCCCAATAAATAAAGTACCCCCTCTCCCCAATAAATAAAGTACCCCCTCTCCTCAATAAATAAATAAAGTACCCCCTCTCCCCAATAAATAAAGTCCCCCCTCTCCCCAATAAATAAAGTACCCCCTCTCCCCAACATATAAATAAAGTACCCCCTCTCCCCAATAAATAAAGTCCCCCCTCTTCCCAATAAATAAATAAAGTACCCCCTCTCCCCAATAAATAAAGTACCACCTCTCCCCAATAAATAAATCAAGTACCCCCTCTCCCCAATAAATAAAGTCCCCCCTCTTCCCAATAAATAAATAAAGTACCCCCTCTCCCCAATAAATAAATAAAGTACCCCCTCTCCCCAATAAATAAAGTACTCCCTCTCCCCAATAAATAAATCAAGTATCCCCTCTCCCCAATAAATAAATAAACTACCCCCTCTCCCCAATAAATAAATAAACTACCCCCTCTCCAATAAATAAATAAACTACCCCTCTCCCCAATAAATAAATAAAGTCCCCCTCTCCCTAATAAATAAATAAAGTACCCCCTCTCCCCAATAAATAAATAAAGTACCCCCTCTCCCCAATAAATAAAGTCCCCCCTCTCCCCAATAAATAAAGTACCCCCTCTCCCCAATAAATAAAGTACCCCCTCTCCCCAATAAATAAAGTCCCCCCTCTCCCCAATAAATAAAGTACCCCCTCTCCCCAATAAATAAAGTACACCCTCTACCCAATATATAAAGTACCCCCTCTCCCCAATAAATAAAGTCCCCCCTCTTCACAATAAATAAATAAAGTACCCCCTCTCCCCAATAAATAAATAAACTACCCCCTCTCCAATAAATAAATAAAGTACCCCTTCTCCCCAATAAATAAATAAAGTCCCCCCTCTCCCCAATAAATAAAGTACCCCCTCTCCCCAATATATAAAGTACCCCCTCTCCTCAAAAAATAAAGTACCCCCTCTCCCCAATAAATAAAGTACCCCCTCTCCCCAATAAATTAATAAACTACCCCCTCTCCCCAATAAATAAAGTAACCCCTCTCCTCAATAAATAAATAAAGTACCCCCTCTCCCCAATAAATAAAGTACCCCCTCTCCCCAATAAATAAATCAAGTACCCCCTCTCCCCAATAAATAAAGTCCCCCCTCTTCCCAATAAATAAAGTACCCCCTCTCCCCAATAAATAAATAAAGTACCCCCTCTCCCCAATAAATAAATAAAGTACCCCCTCTCCCCAATAAATAAATAAAGTATCCCCTCTCCCCAATAAATAAATAAAGTCCCCCCTCTCCATAATAAATAAATAAAGTACCCCCTCTCCCCAATAAATAAATAAAGTACCCCCTCTCCCCAATAAATAAAGTCCATCTTCTCCCCAATAAATAAAGTCCCCCCTCTCCCCAATAAATAAAGTATCCCCTCTCCCCAACAAATAAAGTACCCCTCTCCCCAATAAATAAAGTCCCCCCTCTCCCCAATAAATAAAGTACCCCCTCTCCCCAATAAATAAAGTACCCCCTCTCCCCAATATATAAAGTACCCCCTCTCCTCAAAAAATAAAGTACCCCCTCTCCCCAATAAATGAAGTACCCCCTCTCCCCAATAAATAAATAAAGTACCCCCTCTCCCCAATAAATAAATAAACTACCCCCTCCCCAATAAATAAATAAAGTACCCCCTCTCCCCAATAAATAAATAAAGACCCCCTCTCCCTAATAAATAAATAAAGTACCCCCTCTCCCCAATAAATAAATTACCCCCTCTCCCCAATAAATAAAGTACCCCCTCTCCCCAATAAATAAATGAACTCCCCCCTCTCCCCAATAAATAAAGTACCCCCTCTCCCCAATAAATAAATAAAGTACCCCCTCTCCCCAATAAATAAATAAAGTACCCCTTCTCCCCAATAAATAAATAAAGTACCCCTTCTCCCCAATAAATAAAGTCCCCCTTCTCCCCAATAAATAAAGTCCCCCCTCACCCCAATAAATAAAGTACCCCCTCTCCCCAATAAATAAAGTACCCCCTCTCCCCAATATATAAAGTACCCCCTCTCCTCAAAAAATAAAGTATCCCCTCTCCCCAATAAATAAACTACCCCCTCTCCCCAATAAATAAAGTACCCTCTCTCCTCAATAAATAAATAAAGTACCCCCTCTCCCCAATAAATAAAGTACCCCCTCTCCCCAATAAGTAAAGTACCCCCTCTCTCCAATGAATAAATAAAGTACCCCCTCTCCCCAATAAATAAAGTACCCCCTCTCCCCAATAAATAAAGTACCCCCTCTCCCCAATAAATAAAGTACCCCCTCTCCTCAATAAATAAATAAAGTACCCCCTCTCCCCAATAAATAAAGTCCCCCCTCTCCCCAATAAATAAAGTACCCCCTCTCCCCAACATATAAATAAAGAACCCCCTCTCCCCAATAAATAAAGTCCCCCCTCTTCCCAATAAATAAATAAAGTACCCCCTCTCCCCAATAAATAAATAAAGTACCCCCTCTCCCCAATAAATAAAGTACCACCTCTCCCCAATAAATAAATCAAGTACCCCCTCTCCCCAATAAATAAAGTCCCCCCTCTTCCCAATAAATAAATAAAGTACCCCCTCTCCCCAATAAATAAATAAAGTACCCCCTCTCCCCAATAAGTAAAGTACCCCCTCTCCCCAATAAATAAATCAAGTATCCCCTCTCCCCAATAAATAAATAAACTACCCCCTCTCCCCAATAAATAAATAAACTACCCCCTCTCCAATAAATAAATAAACTACCCCTCTCCCCAATAAATAAATAAAGTACCCCCTCTCCCCAATAAATAAATAAAGTCCCCCTCTCCCTAATAAATAAATAAAGTACCCCCTCTCCCCAATAAATAAATAAAGTACCCCCTCTCCCCAATAAATAAAGTCCCCCCTCTCCCCAATAAATAAAGTACCCCCTCTCCCCAATAAATAAAGTACCCCCTCTCCCCAATAAATAAAGTCCCCCCTCTCCCCAATAAATAAAGTACCCCCTCTCCCCAATAAATAAAGTACCCCCTCTCCCCAATATATAAAGTACCCCCTCTCCCCAATAAATAAAGTCCCCCCTCTTCACAATAAATAAATAAAGTACCCCCTCTCCCCAATAAATAAATAAACTACCCCCTCTCCAATAAATAAATAAAGTACCCCTTCTCCCCAATAAATAAATAAAGTACCCCCTCTACCCAATAAATAAATAAAGACCCCCTCTCCCTAATAAATAAATAAAGTACCCCCTCTCCCCAATAAATAAATTACCCCCTCTCCCCAATAAATAAAGTACCCCCTCTCCCCAATAAATAAATGAACTCCCCCCTCTCCCCAATAAATAAAGTACCCCCTCTCCCCAATAAATAAATAAAGTACCCCCTCTCCCCAATAAATAAATAAAGTACCCCTTCTCCCCAATAAATAAATAAAGTACCCCTTCTCCCCAATAAATAAAGTCCCCCTTCTCCCCAATAAATAAAGTCCCCCCTCACCCCAATAAATAAAGTACCCCCTCTCCCCAATAAATAAAGTACCCCCTCTCCCCAATATATAAAGTACCCCCTCTCCTCAAAAAATAAAGTATCCCCTCTCCCCAATAAATAAATTACCCCCTCTCCCCAATAAATGAATAAACTACCCCCTCTCCCCAATAAATAAAGTACCCTCTCTCCTCAATAAATAAATAAAGTACCCCCTCTCCCCAATAAATAAAGTACCCCCTCTCCCCAATAAGTAAAGTACCCCCTCTCTCCAATGAATAAATAAAGTACCCCCTCTCCCCAATAAATAAAGTACCCCCTCTCCCCAATAAATAAAGTACCCCCTCTCCCCAATAAATAAAGTACCCCCTCTCCTCAATAAATAAATAAAGTACCCCCTCTCCCCAATAAATAAAGTCCCCCCTCTCCCCAATAAATAAAGTACCCCCTCTCCCCAACATATAAATAAAGTACCCCCTCTCCCCAATAAATAAAGTCCCCCCTCTTCCCAATAAATAAATAAAGTACCCCCTCTCCCCAATAAATAAATAAAGTACCCCCTCTCCCCAATAAATAAAGTACCACCTCTCCCCAATAAATAAATCAAGTACCCCCTCTCCCCAATAAATAAAGTCCCCCCTCTTCCCAATAAATAAATAAAGTACCCCCTCTCCCCAATAAATAAATAAAGTACCCCCTCTCCCCAATAAATAAAGTACTCCCTCTCCCCAATAAATAAATCAAGTATCCCCTCTCCCCAATAAATAAATAAACTACCCCCTCTCCCCAATAAATAAATAAACTACCCCCTCTCCAATAAATAAATAAACTACCCCTCTCCCCAATAAATAAATAAAGTACCCCCTCTCCCCAATAAATAAATAAAGTCCCCCTCTCCCTAATAAATAAATAAAGTACCCCCTCTCCCCAATAAATAAATAAAGTACCCCCTCTCCCCAATAAATAAAGTCCCCCCTCTCCCCAATAAATAAAGTACCCCCTCTCCCCAATAAATAAAGTACCCCCTCTCCCCAATAAATAAAGTCCCCTCTCTCCCCAATAAATAAAGTACCCCCTCTCCCCAATAAATAAAGTACACCCTCTACCCAATATATAAAGTACCCCCTCTCCCCAATAAATAAAGTCCCCCCTCTTCACAATAAATAAATAAAGTACCCCCTCTCCCCAATAAATAAATAAACTACCCCCTCTCCAATAAATAAATAAAGTACCCCTTCTCCCCAATAAATAAATAAAGTCCCCCCTCTCCCCAATAAATAAAGTACCCCCTCTCCCCAATAAATAAAGTACCCCCTCTCCCCAATATATAAAGTACCCCCTCTCCTCAAAAAATAAAGTACCCCCTCTCCCCAATAAATAAAGTACCCCCTCTCCCCAATAAATTAATAAACTACCCCCTCTCCCCAATAAATAAAGTAACCCCTCTCCTCAATAAATAAATAAAGTACCCCCTCTCCCCAATAAATAAAGTACCCCCTCTCCCCAATAAATAAATCAAGTACCCCCTCTCCCCAATAAATAAAGTCCCCCCTCTTCCCAATAAATAAAGTACCCCCTCTCCCCAATAAATAAATAAAGTACCCCCTCTCCCCAATAAATAAATAAAGTACCCCCTCTCCCCAATAAATAAATAAAGTATCCCCTCTCCCCAATAAATAAATAAAGTCCCCCCTCTCCATAATAAATAAATAAAGTACCCCCTCTCCCCAATAAATAAATAAAGTACCCCCTCTCCCCAATAAATAAAGTCCATCTTCTCCCCAATAAATAAAGTCCCCCCTCTCCCCAATAAATAAAGTACCCCCTCTCCCCAACAAATAAAGTACCCCTCTCCCCAATAAATAAAGTCCCCCCTCTCCCCAATAAATAAAGTACCCCCTCTCCCCAATAAATAAAGTACCCCCTCTCCCCAATAAATAAAGTCCCCTCTCTCCCCAATAAATAAAGTACCCCCTCTCCCCAATAAATAAAGTACACCCTCTACCCAATATATAAAGTACCCCCTCTCCCCAATAAATAAAGTCCCCCCTCTTCACAATAAATAAATAAAGTACCCCCTCTCCCCAATAAATAAATAAACTACCCCCTCTCCAATAAATAAATAAAGTACCCCTTCTCCCCAATAAATAAATAAAGTCCCCCCTCTCCCCAATAAATAAAGTACCCCCTCTCCCCAATAAATAAAGTACCCCCTCTCCCCAATATATAAAGTACCCCCTCTCCTCAAAAAATAAAGTACCCCCTCTCCCCAATAAATAAAGTACCCCCTCTCCCCAATAAATTAATAAACTACCCCCTCTCCCCAATAAATAAAGTAACCCCTCTCCTCAATAAATAAATAAAGTACCCCCTCTCCCCAATAAATAAAGTACCCCCTCTCCCCAATAAATAAATCAAGTACCCCCTCTCCCCAATAAATAAAGTCCCCCCTCTTCCCAATAAATAAAGTACCCCCTCTCCCCAATAAATAAATAAAGTACCCCCTCTCCCCAATAAATAAATAAAGTACCCCCTCTCCCCAATAAATAAATAAAGTATCCCCTCTCCCCAATAAATAAATAAAGTCCCCCCTCTCCATAATAAATAAATAAAGTACCCCCTCTCCCCAATAAATAAATAAAGTACCCCCTCTCCCCAATAAATAAAGTCCATCTTCTCCCCAATAAATAAAGTCCCCCCTCTCCCCAATAAATAAAGTACCCCCTCTCCCCAACAAATAAAGTACCCCTCTCCCCAATAAATAAAGTCCCCCCTCTCCCCAATAAATAAAGTACCCCCTCTCCCCAATAAATAAAGTACCCCCTCTCCCCAATATATAAAGTACCCCCTCTCCTCAAAAAATAAAGTACCCCCTCTCCCCAATAAATGAAGTACCCCCTCTCCCCAAAAAATAAATAAAGTACCCCCTCTCCCCAATAAATAAATAAACTACCCCCTCCCCAATAAATAAATAAAGTACCCCCTCTCCCCAATAAATAAATAAAGACCCCCTCTCCCTAATAAATAAATAAAGTACCCCCTCTCCCCAATAAATAAATTACCCCCTCTCCCCAATAAATAAAGTACCCCCTCTCCCCAATAAATAAATGAACTCCCCCCTCTCCCCAATAAATAAAGTACCCCCTCTCCCCAATAAATAAATAAAGTACCCCCTCTCCCCAATAAATAAATAAAGTACCCCTTCTCCCCAATAAATAAATAAAGTACCCCTTCTCCCCAATAAATAAAGTCCCCCTTCTCCCCAATAAATAAAGTCCCCCCTCACCCCAATAAATAAAGTACCCCCTCTCCCCAATAAATAAAGTACCCCCTCTCCCCAATATATAAAGTACCCCCTCTCCTCAAAAAATAAAGTATCCCCTCTCCCCAATAAATAAACTACCCCCTCTCCCCAATAAATAAAGTACCCTCTCTCCTCAATAAATAAATAAAGTACCCCCTCTCCCCAATAAATAAAGTACCCCCTCTCCCCAATAAGTAAAGTACCCCCTCTCTCCAATGAATAAATAAAGTACCCCCTCTCCCCAATAAATAAAGTACCCCCTCTCCCCAATAAATAAAGTACCCCCTCTCCCCAATAAATAAAGTACCCCCTCTCCTCAATAAATAAATAAAGTACCCCCTCTCCCCAATAAATAAAGTCCCCCCTCTCCCCAATAAATAAAGTACCCCCTCTCCCCAACATATAAATAAAGAACCCCCTCTCCCCAATAAATAAAGTCCCCCCTCTTCCCAATAAATAAATAAAGTACCCCCTCTCCCCAATAAATAAATAAAGTACCCCCTCTCCCCAATAAATAAAGTACCACCTCTCCCCAATAAATAAATCAAGTACCCCCTCTCCCCAATAAATAAAGTCCCCCCTCTTCCCAATAAATAAATAAAGTACCCCCTCTCCCCAATAAATAAATAAAGTACCCCCTCTCCCCAATAAGTAAAGTACCCCCTCTCCCCAATAAATAAATCAAGTATCCCCTCTCCCCAATAAATAAATAAACTACCCCCTCTCCCCAATAAATAAATAAACTACCCCCTCTCCAATAAATAAATAAACTACCCCTCTCCCCAATAAATAAATAAAGTACCCCCTCTCCCCAATAAATAAATAAAGTCCCCCTCTCCCTAATAAATAAATAAAGTACCCCCTCTCCCCAATAAATAAATAAAGTACCCCCTCTCCCCAATAAATAAAGTCCCCCCTCTCCCCAATAAATAAAGTACCCCCTCTCCCCAATAAATAAAGTACCCCCTCTCCCCAATAAATAAAGTCCCCCCTCTCCCCAATAAATAAAGTACCCCCTCTCCCCAATAAATAAAGTACCCCCTCTCCCCAATATATAAAGTACCCCCTCTCCCCAATAAATAAAGTCCCCCCTCTTCACAATAAATAAATAAAGTACCCCCTCTCCCCAATAAATAAATAAACTACCCCCTCTCCAATAAATAAATAAAGTACCCCTTCTCCCCAATAAATAAATAAAGTACCCCCTCTCCCCAATAAATAAATAAAGTCCCCCTCTCCCTAATAAATAAATAAAGTACCCCCTCTCCCCAATAAATAAAGTACCCCCTCTCCCCAATAAATAAAGTACCCCCTCTCCCCAATAAATAAATGAACTCCCCCCTCTCCCCAATAAATAAATAAAGTCCCCCCTCTCCCCAATAAATAAAGTACCCCCTCTCCCCAATAAATAAATAAAGTACCCCCTCTCCCCAATAAATAAATAAAGTACCCCCTCTCCCCAATAAATAAAGTCCCCCTTCTCCCCAATAAATAAAGTCCCCCCTCACCCCAATAAATAAAGTACCCCCTCTCCCCGATAAATAAAGTCCCCCCTCTCCCCAATAAATAAAGTACCCCCTCTCCCCAATAAATAAAGTACCCCCTCTCCCCAATATATAAAGTACCCCCTCTCCTCAAAAAATAAAGTACCCCCTCTCCCCAATAAATAAAGTACCCCCTCTCCTCAATAAATAAATAAAGTACCCCCTCTCGTCAATAAATAAAGTACCCCCTCTCCCCAATAAATAAAGTCCCCCCTCTTCCCAATAAATAAATAAAGTACCCCCTCTCCCCAATAAATAAATAAAGTACCCCCTCTCCCCAATAAATAAAGTACCACCTCTCCCCAATAAATAAATCAAGTACCCCCTCTCCCCAATAAATAAAGTCCCCCCTCTTCCCAATAAATAAATAAAGTACCCCCTCTCCCCAATAAATAAATAAAGTACCCCCTCTCCCCAATAAGTAAAGTACCCCCTCTCCCCAATAAATAAATCAAGTATCCCCTCTCCCCAATAAATAAATAAACTACCCCCTCTCCCCAATAAATAAATAAACTACCCCCTCTCCAATAAATAAATAAACTACCCCTCTCCCCAATAAATAAATAAAGTACCCCCTCTCCCCAATAAATAAATAAAGTCCCCCTCTCCCTAATAAATAAATAAAGTACCCCCTCTCCCCAATAAATAAATAAAGTACCCCCTCTCCCCAATAAATAAAGTCCCCCCTCTCCCCAATAAATAAAGTACCCCCTCTCCCCCAATAAATAAAGTACCCCCTCTCCCCAATAAATAAAGTCCCCCCTCTCCCCAATAAATAAAGTACCCCCTCTCCCCAATAAATAAAGTACCCCCTCTCCCCAATATATAAAGTACCCCCTCTCCCCAATAAATAAAGTCCCCCCTCTTCACAATAAATAAATAAAGTACCCCCTCTCCCCAATAAATAAATAAACTACCCCCTCTCCAATAAATAAATAAAGTACCCCTTCTCCCCAATAAATAAATAAAGTACCCCCTCTCCCCAATAAATAAATAAAGTCCCCCTCTCCCTAATAAATAAATAAAGTACCCCCTCTCCCCAATAAATAAAGTACCCCCTCTCCCCAATAAATAAATAAAGTACCCCCTCTCCCCAATAAATAAAGTACCACCTCTCCCCAATAAATAAATCAAGTACCCCCTCTCCCCAATAAATAAAGTCCCCCCTCTTCCCAATAAATAAATAAAGTACCCCCTCTCCCCAATAAATAAATAAAGTACCCCCTCTCCCCAATAAATAAAGTACTCCCTCTCCCCAATAAATAAATCAAGTATCCCCTCTCCCCAATAAATAAATAAACTACCCCCTCTCCCCAATAAATAAATAAACTACCCCCTCTCCAATAAATAAATAAACTACCCCTCTCCCCAATAAATAAATAAAGTACCCCCTCTCCCCAATAAATAAATAAAGTCCCCCTCTCCCTAATAAATAAATAAAGTACCCCCTCTCCCCAATAAATAAATAAAGTACCCCCTCTCCCCAATAAATAAAGTCCCCCCTCTCCCCAATAAATAAAGTACCCCCTCTCCCCAATAAATAAAGTACCCCCTCTCCCCAATAAATAAAGTCCCCTCTCTCCCCAATAAATAAAGTACCCCCTCTCCCCAATAAATAAAGTACACCCTCTACCCAATATATAAAGTACCCCCTCTCCCCAATAAATAAAGTCCCCCCTCTTCACAATAAATAAATAAAGTACCCCCTCTCCCCAATAAATAAATAAACTACCCCCTCTCCAATAAATAAATAAAGTACCCCTTCTCCCCAATAAATAAATAAAGTCCCCCCTCTCCCCAATAAATAAAGTACCCCCTCTCCCCAATAAATAAAGTACCCCCTCTCCCCAATATATAAAGTACCCCCTCTCCTCAAAAAATAAAGTACCCCCCTCTCCCCAATAAATAAAGTACCCCCTCTCCCCAATAAATTAATAAACTACCCCCTCTCCCCAATAAATAAAGTAACCCCTCTCCTCAATAAATAAATAAAGTACCCCCTCTCCCCAATAAATAAAGTACCCCCTCTCCCCAATAAATAAATCAAGTACCCCCTCTCCCCAATAAATAAAGTCCCCCCTCTTCCCAATAAATAAAGTACCCCCTCTCCCCAATAAATAAATAAAGTACCCCCTCTCCCCAATAAATAAATAAAGTACCCCCTCTCCCCAATAAATAAATAAAGTATCCCCTCTCCCCAATAAATAAATAAAGTCCCCCCTCTCCATAATAAATAAATAAAGTACCCCCTCTCCCCAATAAATAAATAAAGTACCCCCTCTCCCCAATAAATAAAGTCCATCTTCTCCCCAATAAATAAAGTCCCCCCTCTCCCCAATAAATAAAGTACCCCCTCTCCCCAACAAATAAAGTACCCCTCTCCCCAATAAATAAAGTCCCCCCTCTCCCCAATAAATAAAGTACCCCCTCTCCCCAATAAATAAAGTACCCCCTCTCCCCAATAAATAAAGTCCCCTCTCTCCCCAATAAATAAAGTACCCCCTCTCCCCAATAAATAAAGTACACCCTCTACCCAATATATAAAGTACCCCCTCTCCCCAATAAATAAAGTCCCCCCTCTTCACAATAAATAAATAAAGTACCCCCTCTCCCCAATAAATAAATAAACTACCCCCTCTCCAATAAATAAATAAAGTACCCCTTCTCCCCAATAAATAAATAAAGTCCCCCCTCTCCCCAATAAATAAAGTACCCCCTCTCCCCAATAAATAAAGTACCCCCTCTCCCCAATATATAAAGTACCCCCTCTCCTCAAAAAATAAAGTACCCCCTCTCCCCAATAAATAAAGTACCCCCTCTCCCCAATAAATTAATAAACTACCCCCTCTCCCCAATAAATAAAGTAACCCCTCTCCTCAATAAATAAATAAAGTACCCCCTCTCCCCAATAAATAAAGTACCCCCTCTCCCCAATAAATAAATCAAGTACCCCCTCTCCCCAATAAATAAAGTCCCCCCTCTTCCCAATAAATAAAGTACCCCCTCTCCCCAATAAATAAATAAAGTACCCCCTCTCCCCAATAAATAAATAAAGTACCCCCTCTCCCCAATAAATAAATAAAGTATCCCCTCTCCCCAATAAATAAATAAAGTCCCCCCTCTCCATAATAAATAAATAAAGTACCCCCTCTCCCCAATAAATAAATAAAGTACCCCCTCTCCCCAATAAATAAAGTCCATCTTCTCCCCAATAAATAAAGTCCCCCCTCTCCCCAATAAATAAAGTACCCCCTCTCCCCAACAAATAAAGTACCCCTCTCCCCAATAAATAAAGTCCCCCCTCTCCCCAATAAATAAAGTACCCCCTCTCCCCAATAAATAAAGTACCCCCTCTCCCCAATATATAAAGTACCCCCTCTCCTCAAAAAATAAAGTACCCCCTCTCCCCAATAAATGAAGTACCCCCTCTCCCCAAAAAATAAATAAAGTACCCCCTCTCCCCAATAAATAAATAAACTACCCCCTCCCCAATAAATAAATAAAGTACCCCCTCTCCCCAATAAATAAATAAAGACCCCCTCTCCCTAATAAATAAATAAAGTACCCCCTCTCCCCAATAAATAAATTACCCCCTCTCCCCAATAAATAAAGTACCCCCTCTCCCCAATAAATAAATGAACTCCCCCCTCTCCCCAATAAATAAAGTACCCCCTCTCCCCAATAAATAAATAAAGTACCCCCTCTCCCCAATAAATAAATAAAGTACCCCTTCTCCCCAATAAATAAATAAAGTACCCCTTCTCCCCAATAAATAAAGTCCCCCTTCTCCCCAATAAATAAAGTCCCCCCTCACCCCAATAAATAAAGTACCCCCTCTCCCCAATAAATAAAGTACCCCCTCTCCCCAATATATAAAGTACCCCCTCTCCTCAAAAAATAAAGTATCCCCTCTCCCCAATAAATAAACTACCCCCTCTCCCCAATAAATAAAGTACCCTCTCTCCTCAATAAATAAATAAAGTACCCCCTCTCCCCAATAAATAAAGTACCCCCTCTCCCCAATAAGTAAAGTACCCCCTCTCTCCAATGAATAAATAAAGTACCCCCTCTCCCCAATAAATAAAGTACCCCCTCTCCCCAATAAATAAAGTACCCCCTCTCCCCAATAAATAAAGTACCCCCTCTCCTCAATAAATAAATAAAGTACCCCCTCTCCCCAATAAATAAAGTCCCCCCTCTCCCCAATAAATAAAGTACCCCCTCTCCCCAACATATAAATAAAGAACCCCCTCTCCCCAATAAATAAAGTCCCCCCTCTTCCCAATAAATAAATAAAGTACCCCCTCTCCCCAATAAATAAATAAAGTACCCCCTCTCCCCAATAAATAAAGTACCACCTCTCCCCAATAAATAAATCAAGTACCCCCTCTCCCCAATAAATAAAGTCCCCCCTCTTCCCAATAAATAAATAAAGTACCCCCTCTCCCCAATAAATAAATAAAGTACCCCCTCTCCCCAATAAGTAAAGTACCCCCTCTCCCCAATAAATAAATCAAGTATCCCCTCTCCCCAATAAATAAATAAACTACCCCCTCTCCCCAATAAATAAATAAACTACCCCCTCTCCAATAAATAAATAAACTACCCCTCTCCCCAATAAATAAATAAAGTACCCCCTCTCCCCAATAAATAAATAAAGTCCCCCTCTCCCTAATAAATAAATAAAGTACCCCCTCTCCCCAATAAATAAATAAAGTACCCCCTCTCCCCAATAAATAAAGTCCCCCCTCTCCCCAATAAATAAAGTACCCCCTCTCCCCAATAAATAAAGTACCCCCTCTCCCCAATAAATAAAGTCCCCCCTCTCCCCAATAAATAAAGTACCCCCTCTCCCCAATAAATAAAGTACCCCCTCTCCCCAATATATAAAGTACCCCCTCTCCCCAATAAATAAAGTCCCCCCTCTTCACAATAAATAAATAAAGTACCCCCTCTCCCCAATAAATAAATAAACTACCCCCTCTCCAATAAATAAATAAAGTACCCCTTCTCCCCAATAAATAAATAAAGTACCCCCTCTCCCCAATAAATAAATAAAGTCCCCCTCTCCCTAATAAATAAATAAAGTACCCCCTCTCCCCAATAAATAAAGTACCCCCTCTCCCCAATAAATAAAGTACCCCCTCTCCCCAATAAATAAATGAACTCCCCCCTCTCCCCAATAAATAAATAAAGTCCCCCCTCTCCCCAATAAATAAAGTACCCCCTCTCCCCAATAAATAAATAAAGTACCCCCTCTCCCCAATAAATAAATAAAGTACCCCCTCTCCCCAATAAATAAAGTCCCCCTTCTCCCCAATAAATAAAGTCCCCCCTCACCCCAATAAATAAAGTACCCCCTCTCCCCGATAAATAAAGTCCCCCCTCTCCCCAATAAATAAAGTACCCCCTCTCCCCAATAAATAAAGTACCCCCTCTCCCCAATATATAAAGTACCCCCTCTCCTCAAAAAATAAAGTACCCCCTCTCCCCAATAAATAAAGTACCCCCTCTCCTCAATAAATAAATAAAGTACCCCCTCTCGTCAAAAAATAAAGTACCCCCTCTCCCCAATAAATAAAGTCCCCCCTCTTCCCAATAAATAAATAAAGTACCCCCTCTCCCCAATAAATAAATAAAGTACCCCCTCTCCCCAATAAATAAAGTACCACCTCTCCCCAATAAATAAATCAAGTACCCCCTCTCCCCAATAAATAAAGTCCCCCCTCTTCCCAATAAATAAATAAAGTACCCCCTCTCCCCAATAAATAAATAAAGTACCCCCTCTCCCCAATAAGTAAAGTACCCCCTCTCCCCAATAAATAAATCAAGTATCCCCTCTCCCCAATAAATAAATAAACTACCCCCTCTCCCCAATAAATAAATAAACTACCCCCTCTCCAATAAATAAATAAACTACCCCTCTCCCCAATAAATAAATAAAGTACCCCCTCTCCCCAATAAATAAATAAAGTCCCCCTCTCCCTAATAAATAAATAAAGTACCCCCTCTCCCCAATAAATAAATAAAGTACCCCCTCTCCCCAATAAATAAAGTCCCCCCTCTCCCCAATAAATAAAGTACCCCCTCTCCCCAATAAATAAAGTACCCCCTCTCCCCAATAAATAAAGTCCCCCCTCTCCCCAATAAATAAAGTACCCCCTCTCCCCAATAAATAAAGTACCCCCTCTCCCCAATATATAAAGTACCCCCTCTCCCCAATAAATAAAGTCCCCCCTCTTCACAATAAATAAATAAAGTACCCCCTCTCCCCAATAAATAAATAAACTACCCCCTCTCCAATAAATAAATAAAGTACCCCTTCTCCCCAATAAATAAATAAAGTACCCCCTCTCCCCAATAAATAAATAAAGTCCCCCTCTCCCTAATAAATAAATAAAGTACCCCCTCTCCCCAATAAATAAAGTACCCCCTCTCCCCAATAAATAAAGTACCCCCTCTCCCCAATAAATAAATGAACTCCCCCCTCTCCCCAATAAATAAATAAAGTCCCCCCTCTCCCCAATAAATAAAGTACCCCCTCTCCCCAATAAATAAATAAAGTACCCCCTCTCCCCAATAAATAAATAAAGTACCCCCTCTCCCCAATAAATAAAGTCCCCCTTCTCCCCAATAAATAAAGTCCCCCCTCACCCCAATAAATAAAGTACCCCCTCTCCCCGATAAATAAAGTCCCCCCTCTCCCCAATAAATAAAGTACCCCCTCTCCCCAATAAATAAAGTACCCCCTCTCCCCAATATATAAAGTACCCCCTCTCCTCAAAAAATAAAGTACCCCCTCTCCCCAATAAATAAAGTACCCCCTCTCCTCAATAAATAAATAAAGTACCCCCTCTCGTCAAAAAATAAAGTACCCCCTCTCCCCAATAAGTAAAGTACCCCCTCTCTCCAATAAATAAATAAAGTACCCCCTCTCCCCATTAAATAAAGTACTCCCTCTCCCCAATAAATAAATAAAGTACCCCCTCTCCCCAATAAATAAAGTACCCCCTCTCCCCAATAAATAAAGTACCCCCTCTCCCCAATAAATAAATGAACTCCCCCCTCTCCCCAATAAATAAATAAAGTCCCCCCTCTCCCCAATAAATAAAGTACCCCCTCTCCCCAATAAATAAATAAAGTACCCCTTCTCCCCAATAAATAAATAAAGTACCCCCTCTCCCCAATAAATAAAGTCCCCCTTCTCCCCAATAAATAAAGTCCCCCCTCACCCCAATAAATAAAGTACCCCCTCTCCCCGATAAATAAAGTCCCCCCTCTCCCCAATAAATAAAGTACCCCCTCTCCCCAATAAATAAAGTACCCCCTCTCCCCAATATATAAAGTACCCCCTCTCCTCAAAAAATAAAGTACCCCCTCTCCCCAATAAATAAAGTACCCCCTCTCCTCAATAAATAAATAAAGTACCCCCTCTCGTCAAAAAATAAAGTACCCCCTCTCCCCAATAAGTAAAGTACCCCCTCTCTCCAATAAATAAATAAAGTACCCCCTCTCCCCAATAAATAAATAAAGTACCCCCTCTCCCCAATAAATAAATAAAGTCCCCCCTCTCCCCAATAAATAAAGTACCCCCTCTCCCCAATAAATAAATAAAGTACCCCCTCTCCCCAATAAATAAATAAAGTACCCCCTCTCCCCAATAAATAAAGTCCCCCTTCTCCCCAATAAATAAAGTCCCCCCTCACCCCAATAAATAAAGTACCCCCTCTCCCCGATAAATAAAGTCCCCCCTCTCCCCAATAAATAAAGTACCCCCTCTCCCCAATAAATAAAGTACCCCCTCTCCCCAATATATAAAGTACCCCCTCTCCTCAAAAAATAAAGTACCCCCTCTCCCCAATAAATAAAGTACCCCCTCTCCTCAATAAATAAATAAAGTACCCCCTCTCGTCAAAAAATAAAGTACCCCCTCTCCCCAATAAGTAAAGTACCCCCTCTCTCCAATAAATAAATAAAGTACCCCCTCTCCCCATTAAATAAAGTACTCCCTCTCCCCAATAAATAAATAAAGTACCCCCTCTCCCCAATAAATAAAGTACCCCCTCTCCCCAATAAATAAAGTACCCCCTCTCCCCAATAAATAAATGAACTCCCCCCTCTCCCCAATAAATAAATAAAGTCCCCCCTCTCCCCAATAAATAAAGTACCCCCTCTCCCCAATAAATAAATAAAGTACCCCTTCTCCCCAATAAATAAATAAAGTACCCCCTCTCCCCAATAAATAAAGTCCCCCTTCTCCCCAATAAATAAAGTCCCCCCTCACCCCAATAAATAAAGTACCCCCTCTCCCCGATAAATAAAGTCCCCCCTCTCCCCAATAAATAAAGTACCCCCTCTCCCCAATAAATAAAGTACCCCCTCTCCCCAATATATAAAGTACCCCCTCTCCTCAAAAAATAAAGTACCCCCTCTCCCCAATAAATAAAGTACCCCCTCTCCTCAATAAATAAATAAAGTACCCCCTCTCGTCAAAAAATAAAGTACCCCCTCTCCCCAATAAGTAAAGTACCCCCTCTCTCCAATAAATAAATAAAGTACCCCCTCTCCCCATTAAATAAAGTACTCCCTCTCCCCAATAAATAAATAAAGTACCCCCTCTCCCCAATAAATAAAGTACCCCCTCTCCACAATAAATAAAGTACCCCAACTCCCTAATAAATAAAGTACCCCCTCTCCCCAATAAATAAAGTACCCCCTCTCCCCAATAAATAAATAAACTACCCCCTCTCCCCAATAAATAAATAAAGTACCCCCTCTCCAATAAATAAATAAACTACCCCTCTCTCCAATAAATAAATAAAGTACCCCCTCTCCCCAATAAATAAATAAAGTCCCCACTCTCCCTAATAAATAAATAAAGTACCCCCTCTCCCCAATAAATACATAAAGTACCCCCTCTCCCCAATAAATAAAGTACCCCATCTCCCCAATAAATAAATAAACTACCCCCTCTCCCCAATAAATAAATAAACTACCCCCTCTCCAATAAATAAATAAAATACCCCTCTCCCCAATAAATAAATAAAGTACCCCCTCTCCCCAATAAATAAATGAACTCCCCCCTCTCCCCAATAAATAAATAAAGTCCCCCCTCTCCCCAATAAATAAAGTACCCCCTCTCCCCAAAAAATAAAAAAAGTACCCCCTCTCCCCAATAAATAAATAAAGTACCCCTTCTCCCCAATAAATAAATAAAGTACCCCCTCTCCCCAATAAATAAATAAAGTCCCCCCTCTCCCTAATAAATAAATAAAGTACCCCCTCTCCCCAATAAGTAAATAAAGTACCCCCTCTCCCCAATAAATAAAGTACCCCCTCTCCCCAATAAATAAAGTACCCCCTCTCCTCAATAAATAAATAAAGTACCCCCTCTCCCCAATAAATAAATAAAGTACCCCCTCTCCCCAATAAATAAATAAAGTACCCCCTCTCCCCAATAAATAAAGTACCCCCTCTCCCCAATAAATAAATAAACTACCGCCTCTCACCAATAAATAAATGAACTCCTCCCTCTCCCCAATAAATAAATAAAGTCCCACCTCTCCCCAATAAATAAATAAAGTACCCCCTCTCCACAATAAATAAATAAAGTACCCGCTCTCCCCAATAAATAAATAAAGTCCCCCCTCTCCCTAATAAATAAATAAAGTACCCCCTCTCCCCAATAAATAAATAAAGTACCCCCTCTCCCCAATAAATAAATAAAGTACCCCCTCTCCCCAATAAATAAAGTACCCCCTCTCCCTAATAAATAAAGTACCCCCTCTCCCCAATAAATAAAGTACCCCCTCTCCCCAATAAATAAAGTACCCCCTCTCCCCAATAAATAAAGTACCCCCTCTCCTCAATAAATAAATAAACTACCGCCTCTCACCAATAATTAAATGAACTCCTCCCTCTCCCCAATAAATAAATAAAGTCCCACCTCTCCCCAATAAATAAAGTACCCCCTCTCCCCAATAAATAAATAAAGTCCCCCCTCTCCCTAATAAATAAATAAAGTACCCCCTCTCCCTATTAAAGAAATAAAGTACCTCCTCTCCCCAATAAATAAATAAAGTACCCCCTCTCCCCAATAAATAAAGTACCCCCTCTCCCTAATAAATAAAGTACCCCCTCTCCCCAATAAATAAAGTACCCCCTCTCCCCAATAAATAAAGTACCCCCTCTCCCCAATAAATAAATAGAGTACTCCCTCTCCCCAATAAATAAATAAAGTACCCCCTCTCCCCAATAAATATAGTACTCCCTCTCCCCAATAAATAAAGTACCCCAACTCCCTAATAAATAAAGTACCCCCTCTCCCCAATAAATAAAGTACCCCCTCTCCCCAATAAATAAATAAACTACCCCCTCTCCCCAATAAATAAATAAACTACCCCCTCTCCAATAAATAAATAAAATCCCCCTCTCCCCAATAAATAAATAAAGTACCCCCTCTCCCCAATAAATAAATGAACTCCCCCCTCTCCCCAATAAATAAATATAGTCCCCCCTCTCCCCAATAAATAAAGTACCCACTCTCCCCAATAAATAAATAAATAAAGTACCCCCTCTCCCCAATAAATAAATAAATTACCCCTTCTCCCCAATAAATAAATAAAGTAACCCCTCTCCTCAATAAATAAATAAAGTACCCCCTCTCCCCAATAAATAAAGTACCCCCTCTCCCGAATAAGTAAAGTACCCCCTCTCTCCAATAAATAGATAAAGTACCCCCTCTCCCCAATAAATAAAGTCCCCCCTCTTCCCAATAAATAAATAAAGTACCCCCTCTCCCCAATAAATAAATAAACTACCCCCTCTCCAATAAATAAATAAAGTACCCCTTCTCCCCAATAAATAAATAAAGTACCCCCTCTCCCCAATAAATAAATAAAGTCCCCCTCTCCCTAATAAATAAATAAAGTACCCCCTCTCCCCAATAAATAAAGTACCCCCTCTCCCCAATAAATAAAGTACCCCCTCTCCCCAATAAATAAATGAACTCCCCCCTCTCCCCAATAAATAAATAAAGTCACCCCTATCCCCAATAAATAAAATACCCCATCTCCACAATAAATAAATAAATTACCCAATCTCCCCAATAAATAAATAAAGTACCCCTTCTCCCCAATAAATAAATAAAGTACCCCTTCTCCCCAATAAATAAAGTCCCCCTTCTCCCCAATAAATAAAGTCCCCCCTCACCCCAATAAATAAAGTACCCCCTCTCCCCAATAAATAAAGTCCCCCCTCTCCCCAATAAATAAAGTCCCCCCTCTCCCCAATAAATAAAGTACCCCCTCTCCCCAATAAATAAAGTACCCCCTCTCCCCAATATATAAAGTACCCCCTCTCCTCAAAAAATAAAGTACCCCCTCTCCCCAATAAATAAAGTACCCCCTCTCCCCAATAAATTAATAAACTACCCCCTCTCCCCAATAAATAAAGTACCCCCTCTCCTCAATAAATAAATAAAGTACCCCCTCTCCCCAATAAATAAAGTACCCCCTCTCCCCAATAAGTAAAGTACCCCCTCTCTCCAATGAATAAATAAAGTACCCCCTCTCCCCAATAAATAAAGTACCCCCTCTCCCCAATAAATAAAGTACCCCCTCTCCCCAATAAATAAAGTACCCCCTCTCCTCAATAAATAAATAAAGTACCCCCTCTCCCCAATAAATAAAGTCCCCCCTCTTCCCAATAAATAAATCAAGTACCCCCTCTCCCCAATAAATAAAGTCCCCCCTCTTCCCAATAAATAAATAAAGTACCCCCTCTGCCCAATAAATAAATAAAGTACCCCCTCTCCCCAATAAATAAAGTACCCCCTCTCCCCAATAAATAAATCAAGTATCCCCTCTCCCCAATAAATAAATAAACTACCCCCTCTCCCCAATAAATAAATAAACTACCCCCTCTCCAATAAATAAATAAACTACCCCTCTCCCCAATAAATAAATAAAGTACCCCCTCTCCCCAATAAATAAATAAAGTCCCCCTCTCCCTAATAAATAAATAAAGTACCCCCTCTCCCCAATAAATAAATAAAGTACCCCCTCTCCCCAATAAATAAAGTCCATCTTCTCCCCAATAAATAAAGTCCCCCCTCTCCCCAATAAATAAAGTACCCCCTCTCCCCAATAAATAAAGTACCCCCTCTCCCCAATAAATAACGTCCCCCCTCTCCCCAATAAATAAAGTACCCCCTCTCCCCAATATATAAAGTACCCCCTCTCCTCAAAAAATAAAGTACCCCCTCTCCCCAATAAATAAAGTACCCCCTCTCCCCAATAAATTAATAAACTACCCCCTCTCCCCAATAAATAAAGTACCCCCTCTCCTCAATAAATAAATAAAGTACCCCCTCTCCCCAATAAATAAAGTACCCCCTCTCCCCAATACGTAAAGTACCCCCTCTCTCCAATGAATAAATAAAGTACCCCCTCTCCCCAATAAATAAAGTACCCCCTCTCCCCAATAAATAAAGTACCCCCTCTCCTCAATAAATAAATAAAGTACCCCCTCTCCCCAATAAATAAAGTCCCCCCTCTCCCCAATAAATAAAGTACCCCCTCTCCCCAACATATAAATAAAGTACCCCCTCTCCCCAATAAATAAAGTCCCCCCTCTTCCCAATAAATAAATAAAGTACCCCCTCTCCCCAATAAATAAATAAAGTACCCCCTCTCCCCAATAAATAAAGTACCCCCTCTCCCCAATAAATAAATCAAGTACCCCCTCTCCCCAATAAATAAAGTCCCCCCTCTTCCCAATAAATAAATAAAGTACCCCCTCTGCCCAATAAATAAATAAAGTACCCCCTCTCCTCAATAAATAAAGTACCCCCTCTCCCCAATAAATAAATCAAGTATCCCCTCTCCCCAATAAATAAATAAACTACCCCCTCTCCCCAATAAATAAATAAACTACCCCCTCTCCAATAAATAAATAAACTACCCCTCTCCCCAATAAATAAATAAAGTACCCCCTCTCCCCAATAAATAAATAAAGTCCCCCTCTCCCTAATAAATAAATAAAGTACCCCCTCTCCCCAATAAATAAATAAAGTACCCCCTCTCCCCAATAAATAATGTCCATCTTCTCCCCAATAAATAAAGTCCCCCCTCTCCCCAATAAATAAAGTACCCCCTCTCCCCAATAAATAAAGTACCCCCTCTCCCCAATAAATAAAGTCCCCCCTCTCCCCAATAAATAAAGTACCCCCTCTCCCCAATAAATAAAGTACCCCCTCTCCCCAATATATAAAGTACCCCCTCTCCCCAATAAATAAAGTCCCCCCTCTTCCCAATAAATAAATAAAGTACCCCCCTCCCCAATAAATAAATAAACTACCCCCTCTCCAATAAATAAATAAAGTACCCCTTCTCCCCAATAAATAAATAAAGTACCCCCTCTCCCCAATAAATAAATAAAGTCCCCCTCTCCCTAATAAATAAATAAAGTACCCCCTCTCCCCAATAAATAAATAAAGTCCCCCTCTCCCTAATAAATAAATAAAGTACCCCCTCTCCCCAATAAATAAAGTACCCCCTCTCCCCAATAAATAAAGTACCCCTTCTCCCCAATAAATAAATGAACTCCCCCCTCTCCCCAATAAATAAATAAAGTCCCCCCTCTCCCCAATAAATAAAGTACCCCCTCTCCCCAATAAATAAATAAAGTACCCCCTCTCCCCAATAAATAAAGTCCCCCCTCTCCCCAATAAATAAAGTCCACCCTCTCCCCAATAAATAAAGTACCCCCTCTCCCCAATAAATAAAGTACCCCCTCTGCCCAATATATAAAGTACCCCCTCTCCTCAAAAAATAAATTACCCCCTCTCCCCAATAAATAAAGTACCCCCTCTCCCCAATAAATTAATAAACTACCCCCTCTCCCCAATAAATAAAGTACCCCCTCTCCTCAATAAATAAAAAAAGTACCCCTTCTCCCCAATAAATAAAGTACCCCCCTCTCCCCAATAAGTAAAGTACCCCCTCTCTCCAATGAATAAATAAAGTACCCCCTCTCCCCAATAAGTAAAGTACCCCCTCTCCCCAATAAATAAAGTACCCCCTCTCCCCAATAAATAAAGTACCCCCTCTCCTCAATAAATAAATAAAGTACCCCCTCTCCCCAATAAATAAAGTCCCCCCTCTCCCCAATAAATAAAGTACCCCCTATCCCCAATATATAAATAAAGTACCCCCTCTCCCCAATAAATAAAGTCCCCCCTCTTCCCAATAAATAAATAAAGTACCCCATCTCCCCAATAAATAAATAAAGTACCCCCTCTCCCCAATAAATAAAGTACCCCCTCTCCCCAATAAATAAATCAAGTACCCCCTCTCCCCAATAAATAAAGTCCCCCCTCTTCCCAATAAATAGATAAAGTATCCCCTCTCCCCAATAAATAAATAAAGTACCCCCTCTCCCCAATAAATAAATCAAGTACCCCCTCTCCCCAATAAATAAATAAACTACCCCCTCTCCCCAATAAATAAATAAACTACCCCCTCTCCAATAAATAAATAAACTACCCCTCTCCCCAATAAATAAATAAAGTCCCCCTCTCCCTAATAAATAAATAAAGTACCCCCTCTCCCCAATAAATAAATAAAGTCCCCCTCTCCCTAATAAATAAATAAAGTACCCCCTCTCCCCAATAAATAAAGTACCCCCTCTCCCCAATAAATAAAGTACCCCTTCTCCCCAATAAATAAATGAACTCCCCCCTCTCCCCAATAAATAAATAAAGTCCCCCCTCTCCCCAATAAATAAAGTACCCCCTCTCCCCAATAAATAAATAAAGTACCCCCTCTCCCCAATAAATAAAGTACCCCCTCTCCCCAATAAATAAATAGAGTACTCCCTCTCCCCAATAAATAAATAAAGTACCGCCTCTCCCCAATAAATAAATAAATAAATAAAGTACCCCCTCTCCCCAATAAATAAAGTCCCCCTTCTCCCCAATTAATAAAGTCCCCCCTCTCCCCAATAAATAAAGTACCCCCTCTCCCCAATAAATAAAGTCCCCCCTCTCCCCAATAAATAAAGTCCCCCCTCTCCCCAATAAATAAAGTACCCCCTCTCCCCAATAAATAAAGTACCCCCTCTCCCCAATATATAAAGTACCCCCTCTCCTCAAAAAATAAAGTACCCCCTCTCCCCAATAAATAAAGTACCCCCTCTCCTCAATAAATAAATAAAGTACCCCCTCTCCCCAATAAATAAAGTACCCCCTCACCCCAATAAGTAAAGTACCCCCTCTCTCCAATAAATAAATAAAGTACCCCCTCTCCCCATTAAATAAAGTACCCCCTCTCCCCAATAAATAAAGTACCCCCTCTCCCCAATAAATAAAGTACCCCCTCTCCTCAATAAATAAATAAAGTACCCCCTCTCCCCAATAAATAAAGTCCCCCCTCTCCCCAATAAATAAAGTACCCCCTCTCCCCAATATATAAATAATGTACCCCCTCTCCCCAATAAATAAAGTCCCCCCTCTTCCCAATAAATAAATAAAGTACCCCCTCTCCCCAATAAATAAATAAAGTACCCCCTCTCCCCAATAAATAAAGTACCCCCTCTCCCCAATAAATAAATAAAGTACCCCCTCTCCCCAATAAATAAAGTACCCCCTCTGCCCAATATATAAAGTACCCCCTCTCCTCAAAAAATAAATTACCCCCTCTCCCCAATAAATAAAGTACCCCCTCTCCCCAATAAATTAATAAACTACCCCCTCTCCCCAATAAATAAAGTACCCCCTCTCCTCAATAAATAAAAAAAGTACCCCTTCTCCCCAATAAATAAAGTACCCCCTCTCCCCAATAAGTAAAGTACCCCCTCTCTCCAATGAATAAATAAAGTACCCCCTCTCCCCAATAAATAAAGTACCCCCTATCCCCAATATATAAATAAAGTACCCCCTCTCCCCAATAAATAAAGTCCCCCCTCTTCCCAATAAATAAATAAAGTACCCCCTCTCCCCAATAAATAAATAAAGTACCCCCTCTCCCCAATAAATAAATCAAGTACCCCCTCTCCCCAATAAATAAAGTCCCCCCTCTTCCCAATAAATAGATAAAGTATCCCCTCTCCCCAATAAATAAATAAAGTACCCCCTCTCCCCAATAAATAAATAAACTACCCCCTCTCCCCAATAAATAAATAAACTACCCCCTCTCCAATAAATAAATAAACTACCCCTCTCCCCAATAAAATAAATAAAGTACCCCCTCTCCCCAATAAATAAATAAAGTCCCCCCTCTCCCTAATAAATAAATAAAGTACCCCGTCTCCCCAATAAATAAATAAAGTACCCCCTCTCCCCAATAAATAAAGTACCCCCTCTCCCCAAAAAATAAAGTACCCCCTCTCCCCAATAAATAAATAAAGTACCCCCTCTCCCCAATAAATAAAGTACCCCCTCTCCCCAATAAATAAATAGAGTACTCCCTCTCCCCAATAAATAAATAAAGTACCGCCTCTCCCCAATAAATAAATAAATAAATAAAGTACCCCCTCTCCCCAATAAATAAAGTCCCCCTTCTCCCCAATTAATAAAGTCCCCCCTCTCCCCAATAAATAAAGTACCCCCTCTCCCCAATAAATAAAGTCCCCCCTCTCCCCAATAAATAAAGTCCCCCCTCTCCCCAATAAATAAAGTACCCCCTCTCCCCAATAAATAAAGTACCCCCTCTCCCCAATATATAAAGTACCCCCTCTCCTCAAAAAATAAAGTACCCCCTCTCCCCAATAAATAAAGTACCCCCTCTCCTCAATAAATAAATAAAGTACCCCCTCTCCCCAATAAATAAAGTACCCCCTCTCCCCAATAAGTAAAGTACCCCCTCTCTCCAATAAATAAATAAAGTACCCCCTCTCCCCATTAAATAAAGTACCCCCTCTCCCCAATAAATAAAGTACCCCCTCTCCCCAATAAATAAAGTACCCCCTCTCCTCAATAAATAAATAAAGTACCCCCTCTCCCCAATAAATAAAGTCCCCCCTTTCCCCAATAAATAAAGTACCCCCTCTCCCCAATATATAAATAATGTACCCCCTCTCCCCAATAAATAAAGTCCCCCCTCTTCCCAATAAATAAATAAAGTACCCCCTCTCCCCAATAAATAAATAAATTACCCCCTCTCCCCAATAAATAAAGTACCCCCTCTCCCCAATAAATAAATAAAGTACCCCCTCTCCCCAATAAATAAAGTACCCCCTCTCCCCAATAAATAAATCAAGTACCCCCTCTCCCCAATAAATAAAGTACCCTCTCTCCCCAATAAATAAATAGAGTACTCCCTCTCCCCAATAAATAAATAAAGTACCCCCTCTCCCCAATAAATAAAGTACCCCCTCTCCACAATAAATAAAGTACCCCAACTCCCTAATAAATAAAGTACCCCCTCTCCCCAATAAATAAAGTACCCCCTCTCCCCAATAAATAAATAAACTACCCCCTCTCCCCAATAAATAAATAAAGTACCCCCTCTCCAATAAATAAATAAACTACCCCTCTCCCCAATAAATAAATAAAGTACCCCCTCTCCCCAATAAATAAATAAAGTCCCCACTCTCCCTAATAAATAAATAAAGTACCCCCTCTCCCCAATAAATACATAAAGTACCCCCTCTCCCCAATAAATAAAGTACCCCCTCTCCCCAATAAATAAATAAACTACCCCCTCTCCCCAATAAATAAATAAACTACCCCCACTCCAATAAATAAATAAAATACCCCTCTCCCCAATAAATAAATGAAGTACCCCCTCTCCCCAATAAATAAATGAACTCCCCCCTCTCCCCAATAAATAAATAAAGTCCCCCCTCTCCCCAATAAATAAAGTACCCCCTCTCCCCAATAAATAAAAAAAGTACCCCCTCTCCCCAATAAATAAATAAAGTACCCCTTCTCCCCAATAAATAAATAAAGTACCCCCTCTCCCCAATAAATAAATAAAGTACCCCCTCTCCCCAATAAATAAAGTACCCCCTCTCCTCAATAAATAAATAAAGTACCCCCTCTCCCCAATAAATAAAGTACCCCCTCTCCCCAATAAATAAATAAAGTACCCCCTCTCCCCAATAAATAAAGTACCCCCTCTCCCCAATAAATAAAGTACACCCTCTCCCTAATAAATAAAGTACCCCCTCTCCCCAATAAATAAAGTACCCCCTCTCCCCAATAAATAAAGTACCCCCTCTCCCCAATAAATAAATAAAGTACCCCCTCTCCCCAATAAATAAAGTACCCCCTCTCCCCAATAAATAAAGTACACCCTCTCCCTAATAAATAAAGTACCCCCTCTCCCCAATAAATAAAGTCCCCCCTCTTCCCAATAAATAAATAAAGTACACCCTCTCCCCAATAAATAAATAAACTACCCCCTCTCCAATAAATAAATAAAGTACCCCTTCTCCCCAATAAATAAATAAAGTACCCCCTCTCCCCAATAAATAAATAAAGTCCCCCTCTCCCTAATAAATAAATAAAGTACCCCCTCTCCCCAATAAATAAAGTACCCCCTCTCCCCAATAAATAAAGTACCCCCTCTCCCCAATAAATAAATGAACTCCCCCCTCTCCCCAATAAATAAATAAAGTCCCCCCTCTCCCCAATAAATAAAGTACCCCCTCTCCCCAATAAATAAATAAAGTACCCCCTCTCCCCAATAAATAAATAAAGTACCCCTTCTCCCCAATAAATAAATAAAGTACCCCTTCTCCCCAATAAATAAAGTCCCCCTTCTCCCCAATAAATAAAGTCCCCCCTCACCCCAATAAATAAAGTACCCCCTCTCCCCAATAAATAAAGTCCCCCCTCTCCCCAATAAATAAAGTCCCCCCTCTCCCCAATAAATAAAGTACCCCCTCTCCCCAATATATAAAGTACCCCCTCTCCTCAAAAAATAAAGTACCCCCTCTCCCCAATAAATAAAGTACCCCCTCTCCCCATTAAATTAATAAACTACCCCCTCTCCCCAATAAATAAAGTACCCCCTCTCCCCAATAAGTAAAGTACCCCCTCTCTCCAATGAATAAATAAAGTACCCCCTCTCCCCAATAAATAAAGTACCCCCTCTCCCCAATAAATAAAGTACCCCCTCTCCTCAATAAATAAATAAAGTACCCCCTCTCCCCAATAAATAAAGTCCCCCCTCTCCCCAATAAATAAAGTACCCCCTCTCCCCAACATATAAATAAAGTACCCCCTCTCCCCAATAAATAAAGTCCCCCCTCTTCCCAATAAATAAATAAAGTACCCCCTCTCCCCAATAAATAAATAAAGTACCCCCTCTCCCCAATAAATAAAGTACCCCCTCTCCCCAATAAATAAATCAAGTACCCTCTCTCCCCAATAAATAAAGTCCCCCCTCTTCCCAATAAATAAATAAAGTACCCCCTCTCCCCAATAAATAAAGTACCCCCTCTCCCCAATAAATAAATCAAGTATCCCCTCTCCCCAATAAATAAATAAACTACCCCCTCTCCCCAATAAATAAATAAACTACCCCCTCTCCAATAAATAAATAAACTACCCCTCTCCCCAATAAATAAATAAAGTACCCCCTCTCCCCAATAAATAAATAAAGTCCCCCTCTCCCTAATAAATAAATAAAGTACCCCCTCTCCCCAATAAATAAATAAAGTACCCCCTCTCCCCAATAAATAAAGTCCATCTTCTCCCCAATAAATAAAGTCCCCCCTCTCCCCAATAAATAAAGTACCCCCTCTCCCCAATAAATAAAGTACCCCCTCTCACCAATAAATAAAGTCCCCCCTCTCCCCAATAAATAAAGTACCCCCTCTCCCCAATAAATAAAGTACCCCCTCTCCCCAATATATAAAGTACCCCCTCTCCCCAATAAATAAAGTCCCCCCTCTTCCCAATAAATAAATAAAGTACCCCCTCTCCCCAATAAATAAATAAACTACCCCCTCTCCAATAAATAAATAAAGTACCCCTTCTCCCCAATAAATAAATAAAGTACCCCTCTCCCCAATAAATAAATAAAGTCCCCCTCTCCCTAATAAATAAATAAAGTACCCCCTCTCCCCAATAAATAAATAAAGTCCCCCTCTCCCTAATAAATAAATAAAGTACCCCCTCTCCCCAATAAATAAAGTACCCCCTCTCCCCAATAAATAAAGTACCCCTTCTCCCCAATAAATAAATGAACTCCCCCCTCTCCCCAATAAATAAATAAAGTCCCCCCTCTCCCCAATAAATAAAGTACCCCTTTTCCCCAATAAATAAATAAAGTACCCCCTCTCCCCAATAAATAAATAAAGTACCCCTTCTCCCCAATAAATAAATAAAGTACCCCCTCTCCCCAATAAATGAAGTCCCCCTTCTCCCCAATAAATAAAGTCCCCCCTCACCCCAATAAATAAAGTACCCCCTCTCCCCAATAAATAAAGTCCCCCCTCTCCCCAATAAATAAAGTCCCCCCTCTCCCCAATAAATAAAGTACCCCCTCTTCCCAATAAATAAAGTACCCCCTCTGCCCAATATATAAAGTACCCCCTCTCCTCAAAAAATA
Organism: Salmo salar; assembly: GCF_965601325.2. Taxonomy (NCBI): domain Eukaryota; kingdom Metazoa; phylum Chordata; class Actinopteri; order Salmoniformes; family Salmonidae; genus Salmo; species Salmo salar. The sequence continues at coordinate 54,846,009 of NC_138299.1, forward strand.
AATTACCCCCTCTCCCCAATAAATAAAGTACCCCCTATCCCCAATAAATAAATAAAGTACCCCCTCTCCCCAATAAATAAAGTCCCCCCTTTCCCCAATAAATAAAGTACCCCCTCTCCCCAATATATAAATAATGTACCCCCTCTCCCCAATAAATAAAGTCCCCCCTCTTCCCAATAAATAAATAAAGTACCCCCCTCTCCCCAATAAATAAATAAATTACCCCCTCTCCCCAATAAATAAAGTACCCCCTCTCCCCAATAAATAAATAAAGTACCCCCTCTCCCCAATAAATAAAGTACCCCCTCTCCCCAATAAATAAATCAAGTACCCCCTCTCCCCAATAAATAAAGTACCCTCTCTCCCCAATAAATAAATAGAGTACTCCCTCTCCCCAATAAATAAATAAAGTACCCCCTCTCCCCAATAAATAAAGTACCCCCTCTCCACAATAAATAAAGTACCCCAACTCCCTAATAAATAAAGTACCCCCTCTCCCCAATAAATAAAGTACCCCCTCTCCCCAATAAATAAATAAACTACCCCCTCTCCCCAATAAATAAATAAAGTACCCCCTCTCCAATAAATAAAGTAAACTACCCCTCTCCCCAATAAATAAATAAAGTACCCCCTCTCCCCAATAAATAAATAAAGTCCCCACTCTCCCTAATAAATAAATAAAGTACCCCCTCTCCCCAATAAATACATAAAGTACCCCCTCAACCCAATAAATAAAGTACCCCCTCTCCCCAATAAATAAATAAACTACCCCCTCTCCCCAATAAATAAATAAATTACCCCCTCTCCAATAAATAAATAAAATACCCCTCTCCCCAATAAATAAATGAAGTACCCCCTCTCCCCAATAAATAAATGAACTCCCCCCTCTCCCCAATAAATAAATAAAGTCCCCCCTCTCCCCAATAAATAAAGTACCCCCTCTCCCCAATAAATAAAAAAAGTACCCCCTCTCCCCAATAAATAAATAAAGTACCCCTTCTCCCCAATAAATAAATAAAGTAACCCCTCTCCCCAATAAATAAAGTACCCCCTCTCCCCAATAAATAAATAAACTACCCCCTCTCCCCAATAAATAAATAAACTACCCCCACTCCAATAAATAAATAAAATACCCCTCTCCCCAATAAATAAATGAAGTACCCCCTCTCCCCAATAAATAAATGAACTCCCCCCTCTCCCCAATAAATAAATAAAGTCCCCCCTCTCCCCAATAAATAAAGTACCCCCTCTCCCCAATAAATAAAAAAAGTACCCCCTCTCCCCAATAAATAAATAAAGTACCCCTTCTCCCCAATAAATAAATAAAGTACCCCCTCTCCCCAATAAATAAATAAAGTACCCCCTCTCCCCAATAAATAAAGTACCCCCTCTCCTCAATAAATAAATAAAGTACCCCCTCTCCCCAATAAATAAAGTACCCCCTCTCCCCAATAAATAAATAAAGTACCCCCTCTCCCCAATAAATAAAGTACCCCCTCTCCCCAATAAATAAAGTACACCCTCTCCCTAATAAATAAAGTACCCCCTCTCCCCAATAAATAAAGTACCCCCTCTCCCCAATAAATAAAGTACCCCCTCTCCCCAATAAATAAATAAAGTACCCCCTCTCCCCAATAAATAAAGTACCCCCTCTCCCCAATAAATAAAGTACACCCTCTCCCTAATAAATAAAGTACCCCCTCTCCCCAATAAATAAAGTCCCCCCTCTTCCCAATAAATAAATAAAGTACACCCTCTCCCCAATAAATAAATAAACTACCCCCTCTCCAATAAATAAATAAAGTACCCCTTCTCCCCAATAAATAAATAAAGTACCCCCTCTCCCCAATAAATAAATAAAGTCCCCCTCTCCCTAATAAATAAATAAAGTACCCCCTCCTCTCCCCAATAAATAAAGTACCCCCTCTCCCCAATAAATAAAGTACCCCCTCTCCCCAATAAATAAATGAACTCCCCCCTCTCCCCAATAAATAAATAAAGTCCCCCCTCTCCCCAATAAATAAAGTACCCCCTCTCCCCAATAAATAAATAAAGTACCCCCTCTCCCCAATAAATAAATAAAGTACCCCTTCTCCCCAATAAATAAATAAAGTACCCCTTCTCCCCAATAAATAAAGTCCCCCTTCTCCCCAATAAATAAAGTCCCCCCTCACCCCAATAAATAAAGTACCCCCTCTCCCCAATAAATAAAGTCCCCCCTCTCCCCAATAAATAAAGTCCCCCCTCTCCCCAATAAATAAAGTACCCCCTCTCCCCAATATATAAAGTACCCCCTCTCCTCAAAAAATAAAGTACCCCCTCTCCCCAATAAATAAAGTACCCCCTCTCCCCATTAAATTAATAAACTACCCCCTCTCCCCAATAAATAAAGTACCCCCTCTCCCCAATAAGTAAAGTACCCCCTCTCTCCAATGAATAAATAAAGTACCCCCTCTCCCCAATAAATAAAGTACCCCCTCTCCCCAATAAATAAAGTACCCCCTCTCCTCAATAAATAAATAAAGTACCCCCTCTCCCCAATAAATAAAGTCCCCCCTCTCCCCAATAAATAAAGTACCCCCTCTCCCCAACATATAAATAAAGTACCCCCTCTCCCCAATAAATAAAGTCCCCCCTCTTCCCAATAAATAAATAAAGTACCCCCTCTCCCCAATAAATAAATAAAGTACCCCCTCTCCCCAATAAATAAAGTACCCCCTCTCCCCAATAAATAAATCAAGTACCCTCTCTCCCCAATAAATAAAGTCCCCCCTCTTCCCAATAAATAAATAAAGTACCCCCTCTCCCCAATAAATAAAGTACCCCCTCTCCCCAATAAATAAATCAAGTATCCCCTCTCCCCAATAAATAAATAAACTACCCCCTCTCCCCAATAAATAAATAAACTACCCCCTCTCCAATAAATAAATAAACTACCCCTCTCCCCAATAAATAAATAAAGTACCCCCTCTCCCCAATAAATAAATAAAGTCCCCCTCTCCCTAATAAATAAATAAAGTACCCCCTCTCCCCAATAAATAAATAAAGTACCCCCTCTCCCCAATAAATAAAGTCCATCTTCTCCCCAATAAATAAAGTCCCCCCTCTCCCCAATAAATAAAGTACCCCCTCTCCCCAATAAATAAAGTACCCCCTCTCACCAATAAATAAAGTCCCCCCTCTCCCCAATAAATAAAGTACCCCCTCTCCCCAATAAATAAAGTACCCCCTCTCCCCAATATATAAAGTACCCCCTCTCCCCAATAAATAAAGTCCCCCCTCTTCCCAATAAATAAATAAAGTACCCCCTCTCCCCAATAAATAAATAAACTACCCCCTCTCCAATAAATAAATAAAGTACCCCTTCTCCCCAATAAATAAATAAAGTACCCCTCTCCCCAATAAATAAATAAAGTCCCCCTCTCCCTAATAAATAAATAAAGTACCCCCCTCTCCCCAATAAATAAATAAAGTCCCCCTCTCCCTAATAAATAAATAAAGTACCCCCCTCTCCCCAATAAATAAAGTACCCCCCTCTCCCCAATAAATAAAGTACCCCTTCTCCCCAATAAATAAATGAACTCCCCCCTCTCCCCAATAAATAAATAAAGTCCCCCCTCTCCCCAATAAATAAAGTACCCCTTTTCCCCAATAAATAAATAAAGTACCCCCTCTCCCCAATAAATAAATAAAGTACCCCTTCTCCCCAATAAATAAATAAAGTACCCCCTCTCCCCAATAAATAAAGTCCCCCTTCTCCCCAATAAATAAAGTCCCCCCTCACCCCAATAAATAAAGTACCCCCTCTCCCCAATAAATAAAGTCCCCCCTCTCCCCAATAAATAAAGTCCCCCCTCTCCCCAATAAATAAAGTACCCCCTCTTCCCAATAAATAAAGTACCCCCTCTGCCCAATATATAAAGTACCCCCTCTCCTCAAAAAATAAATTACCCCCTCTCCCCAATAAATAAAGTACCCCCTATCCCCAATAAATAAATAAAGTACCCCCTCTCCCCAATAAATAAAGTCCCCCCTTTCCCCAATAAATAAAGTACCCCCTCTCCCCAATATATAAATAATGTACCCCCTCTCCCCAATAAATAAAGTCCCCCCTCTTCCCAATAAATAAATAAAGTACCCCCTCTCCCCAATAAATAAATAAATTACCCCCTCTCCCCAATAAATAAAGTACCCCCTCTCCCCAATAAATAAATAAAGTACCCCCTCTCCCCAATAAATAAAGTACCCCCTCTCCCCAATAAATAAATCAAGTACCCCCCTCTCCCCAATAAATAAAGTACCCTCTCTCCCCAATAAATAAATAGAGTACTCCCTCTCCCCAATAAATAAATAAAGTACCCCCTCTCCCCAATAAATAAAGTACCCCCTCTCCACAATAAATAAAGTACCCCAACTCCCTAATAAATAAAGTACCCCCTCTCCCCAATAAATAAAGTACCCCCTCTCCCCAATAAATAAATAAACTACCCCCTCTCCCCAATAAATAAATAAAGTACCCCCTCTCCAATAAATAAATAAACTACCCCTCTCCCCAATAAATAAATAAAGTACCCCCTCTCCCCAATAAATAAATAAAGTCCCCACTCTCCCTAATAAATAAATAAAGTACCCCCTCTCCCCAATAAATACATAAAGTACCCCCTCAACCCAATAAATAAAGTACCCCCTCTCCCCAATAAATAAATAAACTACCCCCTCTCCCCAATAAATAAATAAATTACCCCCTCTCCAATAAATAAATAAAATACCCCTCTCCCCAATAAATAAATGAAGTACCCCCTCTCCCCAATAAATAAATGAACTCCCCCCTCTCCCCAATAAATAAATAAAGTCCCCCCTCTCCCCAATAAATAAAGTACCCCCTCTCCCCAATAAATAAAAAAAGTACCCCCTCTCCCCAATAAATAAATAAAGTACCCCTTCTCCCCAATAAATAAATAAAGTAACCCCTCTCCCCAATAAATAAATAAAGTACCCCCTCTCCCCAATAAATAAAGTACCCCCTCTCCTCAATAAATAAATAAAGTACCCCCTCTCCCCAATAAATAAAGTACCCCCTCTCCCCAATAAATAAATAAAGTACCCCCTCTCCCCAATAAATAAAGTACCCCCTCTCCCCAATAAATAAAGTACACCCTCTCCCTAATAAATAAAGTACCCCCTCTCCCCAATAAATAAAGTACCCCCTCTCCCCAATAAATAAAGTACCCCCTCTCCCCAATAAATAAATAAAGTACCCCCTCTCCCCAATAAATAAAGTACCCCCTCTCCCCAATAAATAAAGTACACCCTCTCCCTAATAAATAAAGTACCCCCTCTCCCCAATAAATAAAGTCCCCCCTCTTCCCAATAAATAAATAAAGTACCCCCTCTCCCCAATAAATAAATAAACTACCCCCTCTCCAATAAATAAATAAAGTACCCCTTCTCCCCAATAAATAAATAAAGTACCCCCTCTCCCCAATAAATAAATAAAGTCCCCCTCTCCCTAATAAATAAATAAAGTACCCCCTCTCCCCAATAAATAAAGTACCCCCTCTCCCCAATAAATAAAGTACCCCCTCTCCCCAATAAATAAATGAACTCCCCCCTCTCCCCAATAAATAAATAAAGTCCCCCCTCTCCCCAATAAATAAAGTACCCCCTCTCCCCAATAAATAAATAAAGTACCCCCTCTCCCCAATAAATAAATAAAGTACCCCTTCTCCCCAATAAATAAATAAAGTACCCCTTCTCCCCAATAAATAAAGTCCCCCTTCTCCCCAATAAATAAAGTCCCCCCTCACCCCAATAAATAAAGTACCCCCTCTCCCCAATAAATAAAGCCCCCCCTCTCCCCAATAAATAAAGTCCCCCCTCTCCCCAATAAATAAAGTACCCCCTCTCCCCAATATATAAAGTACCCCCTCTCCTCAAAAAATAAAGTACCCCCTCTCCCCAATAAATAAAGTACCCCCTCTCCCCATTAAATTAATAAACTACCCCCTCTCCCCAATAAATAAAGTACCCCCTCTCCCCAATAAGTAAAGTACCCCCTCTCTCCAATGAATAAATAAAGTACCCCCTCTCCCCAATAAATAAAGTACCCCCTCTCCCCAATAAATAAAGTACCCCCTCTCCTCAATAAATAAATAAAGTACCCCCTCTCCCCAATAAATAAAGTCCCCCCTCTCCCCAATAAATAAAGTACCCCCTCTCCCCAACATATAAATAAAGTACCCCCTCTCCCCAATAAATAAAGTCCCCCCTCTTCCCAATAAATAAATAAAGTACCCCCTCTCCCCAATAAATAAATAAAGTACCCCCTCTCCCCAATAAATAAAGTACCCCCTCTCCCCAATAAATAAATCAAGTACCCTCTCTCCCCAATAAATAAAGTCCCCCCTCTTCCCAATAAATAAATAAAGTACCCCCTCTCCCCAATAAATAAAGTACCCCCTCTCCCCAATAAATAAATCAAGTATCCCCTCTCCCCAATAAATAAATAAACTACCCCCTCTCCCCAATAAATAAATAAACTACCCCCTCTCCAATAAATAAATAAACTACCCCTCTCCCCAATAAATAAATAAAGTACCCCCTCTCCCCAATAAATAAATAAAGTCCCCCTCTCCCTAATAAATAAATAAAGTACCCCCTCTCCCCAATAAATAAATAAAGTACCCCCTCTCCCCAATAAATAAAGTCCATCTTCTCCCCAATAAATAAAGTCCCCCCTCTCCCCAATAAATAAAGTACCCCCTCTCCCCAATAAATAAAGTACCCCCTCTCACCAATAAATAAAGTCCCCCCTCTCCCCAATAAATAAAGTACCCCCTCTCCCCAATAAATAAAGTACCCCCTCTCCCCAATATATAAAGTACCCCCTCTCCCCAATAAATAAAGTCCCCCCTCTTCCCAATAAATAAATAAAGTACCCCCTCTCCCCAATAAATAAATAAACTACCCCCTCTCCAATAAATAAATAAAGTACCCCTTCTCCCCAATAAATAAATAAAGTACCCCTCTCCCCAATAAATAAATAAAGTCCCCCTCTCCCTAATAAATAAATAAAGTACCCCCTCTCCCCAATAAATAAATAAAGTCCCCCTCTCCCTAATAAATAAATAAAGTACCCCCTCTCCCCAATAAATAAAGTACCCCCTCTCCCCAATAAATAAAGTACCCCTTCTCCCCAATAAATAAATGAACTCCCCCCTCTCCCCAATAAATAAATAAAGTCCCCCCTCTCCCCAATAAATAAAGTACCCCCTTTCCCCAATAAATAAATAAAGTACCCCCTCTCCCCAATAAATAAATAAAGTACCCCTTCTCCCCAATAAATAAATAAAGTACCCCCTCTCCCCAATAAATAAAGTCCCCCTTCTCCCTAATAAATAAAGTCCCCCCTCACCCCAATAAATAAAGTACCCCCTCTCCCCAATAAATAAAGTCCCCCCTCTCCCCAATAAATAAAGTCCCCCCTCTCCCCAATAAATAAAGTACCCCCTCTTCCCAATAAATAAAGTACCCCCTCTGCCCAATATATAAAGTACCCCCTCTCCTCAAAAAATAAATTACCCCCTCTCCCCAATAAATAAAGTACCCCCTATCCCCAATAAATTAATAAACTACCCCCTCTCCCCAATAAATAAAGTACCCCCTCTCCTCAATAAATAAAAAAAGTACCCCTTCTCCCCAATAAATAAAGTACCCCCTCTCCCCAATAAGTAAAGTACCCCCTCTCTCCAATGAATAAATAAAGTACCCCCTCTCCCCAATAAGTAAAGTACCCCCTCTCCCCAATAAATAAAGTACCCCCTCTCCCCAATAAATAAAGTACCCCCTCTCCTCAATAAATAAATAAAGTACCCCCTCTCCCCAATAAATAAAGTCCCCCCTCTCCCCAATAAATAAAGTACCCCCTATCCCAATATATAAATAAAGTACCCCCTCTCCCCAATAAATAAAGTCCCCCCTCTTCCCAATAAATAAATAAAGTACCCCCTCTCCCCAATAAATAAATAAAGTACCCCCTCTCCCCAATAAATAAAGTCCCCCCTCTAACCAATAAATAAAGTACCCCCCTCTTCCCAATAAATAAAGTACCCCCTCTGCCCAATATATAAAGTACCCCCTCTCCCAAATAAATAAAGTAATCCTCTCTCCCCAATAAATTAATAAACTACCCCCTCTCCCCAATAAATAAAGTACCCCCTCTCCTCAATAAATAAAAAAAGTACCCCTTCTCCCCAATAAATAAAGTACCCCCTCTCCCCAATAAGTAAAGTACCCCCTCTCTCCAATGAATAAATAAAGTACCCCCTCTCCCCAATAAGTAAAGTACCCCCTCTCCCCAATAAATAAAGTACCCCCTCTCCTCAATAAATAAATAAAGTACCCCCTCTCCCCAATAAATAAAGTCCCCCCTCTCCCCAATAAATAAAGTACCCCCTATCCCCAATATATAAATAAAGTACCCCCTCTCCCCAATAAATAAAGTCCCCCCTCTTCCCAATAAATAAATAAAGTACCCCCTCTCCCCAATAAATAAATAAAGTACCCCCTCTCCCCAATAAATAAAGTACCCCCTATCCCCAATATATAAATAAAGTACCCCCTCTCCCCAATAAATAAAGTCCCCCCTCTTCCCAATAAATAAATAAAGTACCCCCTCTCCCCAATAAATAAATAAAGTACCCCCTCTCCCCAATAAATAAAGTACCCCCTCTCCCCAATAAATAAAGTCCCCCCTCTCCCCAATAAATAAAGTACCCCCTCTTCCCAATAAATAAAGTACCCCCTCTGCCCAATATATAAAGTACCCCCTCTCCCAAATAAATAAAGTAATCCTCTCTCCCCAATAAATTAATAAACTACCCCCTCTCCCCAATAAATAAAGTACCCCCTCTCCTCAATAAATAAAAAAAGTACCCCTTCTCCCCAATAAATAAAGTACCCCCTCTCCCCAATAAGTAAAGGACCCCCTCTCTCCAATGAATAAATAAAGTACCCCCTCTCCCCAATAAGTAAAGTACCCCCTCTCCCCAATAAATAAAGTACCCCCTCTCCCCAATAAATAAAGTACCCCCTCTCCTCAATAAATAAATAAAGTACCCCCTCTCCCCAATAAATAAAGTCCCCCCTCTCCCCAATAAATAAAGTACCCCCTATCCCCAATATATAAATAAAGTACCCCCTCTCCCCAATAAATAAAGTCCCCCCTCTTCCCAATAAATAAATAAAGTACCCCCTCTCCCCAATAAATAAATAAAGTACCCCCTCTCCCCAATAAATAAAGTACCCCCTATCCCCAATATATAAATAAAGTACCCCCTCTCCCCAATAAATAAAGTCCCCCCTCTTCCCAATAAATAAATAAAGTACCCCCTCTCCCCAATAAATAAATAAAGTACCCCCTCTCCCCAATAAATAAAGTACCCCCTCTCCCCAATAAATAAATCAAGTACCCCCTCTCCCCAATAAATAAAGTCCCCCCTCTTCCCAATAAATAAATAAAGTATCCCCTCTCCCCAATTAATAAATAAAGTACCCCCTCTCCCCAATAAATAAAGTACCCCCTCTCCCCAATAAATAAATCAAGTACCCCCTCTCCCCAATAAATAAATAAACTACCACCTCTCCCCAATAAATAAATCAAGTACCCCCTCTCCCCAATAAATAAAGTACCCCCTCTCCCCAATAAATAAATAAAGTCCCCCTCTCCCTAATAAATAAATAAAGTACCCCCTCTCCCCAATAAATAAAGTACCCCCTCTCCCCAATAAATAAAGTACCCCTTCTCCCCAATAAATAAATGAACTCCCCCCTCTCCCCAATAAATAAATAAAGTCCCCCCTCTCCCCAATAAATAAAGTACCCCCTTTCCCCAATAAATAAATAAAGTACCCCCTCTCCCCAATAAATAAATAAAGTACCCCTTCTCCCCAATAAATAAATAAAGTACCCCCTCTCCCCAATAAATAAAGTCCCCCTTCTCCCTAATAAATAAAGTCCCCCCTCACCCCAATAAATAAAGTACCCCCTCTCCCCAATAAATAAAGTCCCCCCTCTCCCCAATAAATAAAGTCCCCCCTCTCCCCAATAAATAAAGTACCCCCTCTTCCCAATAAATAAAGTACCCCCTCTGCCCAATATATAAAGTACCCCCTCTCCTCAAAAAATAAATTACCCCCTCTCCCCAATAAATAAAGTACCCCCTATCCCCAATAAATTAATAAACTACCCCCTCTCCCCAATAAATAAAGTACCCCCTCTCCTCAATAAATAAAAAAAGTACCCCTTCTCCCCAATAAATAAAGTACCCCCTCTCCCCAATAAGTAAAGTACCCCCTCTCTCCAATGAATAAATAAAGTACCCCCTCTCCCCAATAAGTAAAGTACCCCCTCTCCCCAATAAATAAAGTACCCCCTCTCCCCAATAAATAAAGTACCCCCTCTCCTCAATAAATAAATAAAGTACCCCCTCTCCCCAATAAATAAAGTCCCCCCTCTCCCCAATAAATAAAGTACCCCCTATCCCCAATATATAAATAAAGTACCCCCTCTCCCCAATAAATAAAGTCCCCCCTCTTCCCAATAAATAAATAAAGTACCCCCTCTCCCCAATAAATAAATAAAGTACCCCCTCTCCCCAATAAATAAAGTCCCCCCTCTAACCAATAAATAAAGTACCCCCTCTTCCCAATAAATAAAGTACCCCCTCTGCCCAATATATAAAGTACCCCCTCTCCCAAATAAATAAAGTAATCCTCTCTCCCCAATAAATTAATAAACTACCCCCTCTCCCCAATAAATAAAGTACCCCCTCTCCTCAATAAATAAAAAAAGTACCCCTTCTCCCCAATAAATAAAGTACCCCCTCTCCCCAATAAGTAAAGTACCCCCTCTCTCCAATGAATAAATAAAGTACCCCCTCTCCCCAATAAGTAAAGTACCCCCTCTCCCCAATAAATAAAGTACCCCCTCTCCTCAATAAATAAATAAAGTACCCCCTCTCCCCAATAAATAAAGTCCCCCCTCTCCCCAATAAATAAAGTACCCCCTATCCCCAATATATAAATAAAGTACCCCCTCTCCCCAATAAATAAAGTCCCCCCTCTTCCCAATAAATAAATAAAGTACCCCCTCTCCCCAATAAATAAATAAAGTACCCCCTCTCCCCAATAAATAAAGTACCCCCTATCCCCAATATATAAATAAAGTACCCCCTCTCCCCAATAAATAAAGTCCCCCCTCTTCCCAATAAATAAATAAAGTACCCCCTCTCCCCAATAAATAAATAAAGTACCCCCTCTCCCCAATAAATAAAGTACCCCCTCTCCCCAATAAATAAAGTCCCCCCTCTCCCCAATAAATAAAGTACCCCCTCTTCCCAATAAATAAAGTACCCCCTCTGCCCAATATATAAAGTACCCCCTCTCCCAAATAAATAAAGTAATCCTCTCTCCCCAATAAATTAATAAACTACCCCCTCTCCCCAATAAATAAAGTACCCCCTCTCCTCAATAAATAAAAAAAGTACCCCTTCTCCCCAATAAATAAAGTACCCCCTCTCCCCAATAAGTAAAGGACCCCCTCTCTCCAATGAATAAATAAAGTACCCCCTCTCCCCAATAAGTAAAGTACCCCCTCTCCCCAATAAATAAAGTACCCCCTCTCCCCAATAAATAAAGTACCCCCTCTCCTCAATAAATAAATAAAGTACCCCCTCTCCCCAATAAATAAAGTCCCCCCTCTCCCCAATAAATAAAGTACCCCCTATCCCCAATATATAAATAAAGTACCCCCTCTCCCCAATAAATAAAGTCCCCCCTCTTCCCAATAAATAAATAAAGTACCCCCTCTCCCCAATAAATAAATAAAGTACCCCCTCTCCCCAATAAATAAAGTACCCCCTATCCCCAATATATAAATAAAGTACCCCCTCTCCCCAATAAATAAAGTCCCCCCTCTTCCCAATAAATAAATAAAGTACCCCCTCTCCCCAATAAATAAATAAAGTACCCCCTCTCCCCAATAAATAAAGTACCCCCTCTCCCCAATAAATAAATCAAGTACCCCCTCTCCCCAATAAATAAAGTCCCCCCTCTTCCCAATAAATAAATAAAGTATCCCCTCTCCCCAATTAATAAATAAAGTACCCCCTCTCCCCAATAAATAAAGTACCCCCTCTCCCCAATAAATAAATCAAGTACCCCCTCTCCCCAATAAATAAATAAACTACCACCTCTCCCCAATAAATAAATAAACTACCCCCTCTCCAATAAATAAATAAACTACCCCTCTCCCCAATAAATAAATAAAGTACCCCCTCTCCCCAATAAATAAAGTACCCCCTCTCCCCAATAAATAAATAAAGTACCCCCTCTCCCCAATAAATAAAGTACCCCCCTCTCCCCAATAAATAAATAGAGTAGTCCCTCTCCCCAATAAATAAATAAAGTACCCCCTCTCCCCAATAAATAAAGTACCCCCTCTCCCCAATAAATAAAGTACCCCAACTCCCTAATAAATAAAGTACCCCTTCTCCCCAATAAATAAAGTATCCCCTCTCCCCAATAAATAAATAAACTACCCCCTCTCCCCAATAAATAAATAAATAAATAAAGTACCCCCTCTCCCCAATAAATAAAGTCCCACTTCTCCCCAATTAATAAAGTCCCCCCTCTCCCCAATAAATAAAGTACCCCCTCTCCCCAATAAATAAAGTCCCCCCTCTCCCCAATAAATAAAGTCCCCCCTCTCCCCAATAAATAAAGTACCCCCTCTCCCCAATAAATAAAGTACCCCCTCTCCCCAATAAATAAAGTACCCCCTCTCCCCAATAAATAAAGTACCCCCTCTCCCCAATAAATAAATCAAGTACCCCCTCGCCCCAATAAATAAATAAACTACCCCCTCTCCCCAATAAATAAATAAACTACCCCCTCTCCAATAAACAAATAAACTACCCCTCTCCACAATAAATAAATAAAGTACCCCCTCTCCCCAATAAATAAATAAAGTCCCCCCTCTCCCTAATAAATAAATAAAGTACCCCGTCTCCCCAATAAATAAATAAAGTACCCCCTCTCCCCAATAAATAAAGTACCCCCTCTCCCCAATAAATAAAGTACCCCCTCTCCCCAATAAATAAATAAAGTACCCCCTCTCCCCAATAAATAAAGTACTCCCTCTCCCCAATAAATAAATAGAGTACTCCCTCTCCCCAATAAATAAATAAAGTACCCCCTCTCCCCAATAAATAAAGTACCCCCTCTCCCCAATAAATAAAGTACCCCAACTCCCTAATAAATAAAGTACCCCTTCTCCCCAATAAATAAAGTATCCCCTCTCCCCAATAAATAAATAAACTACCCCCTCTCCCCAATAAATAAATAAATAAATAATTACCCCCTCTCCCCAATAAATAAAGTCCCCCTTCTCCCCAATTAATAAAGTCCCCCCTCTCCCCAATAAATAAAGTACCCCCTCTCCCCAATAAATAAAGTCCCCCCTCTTCCCAATAAATAAAGTACCCCCTATCCCCAATATATAAATAAAGTACCCCCTCTCCCCAATAAATAAAGTCCCCCCTCTTCCCAATAAATAAATAAAGTACCCCCTCTCCCCAATAAATAAATAAAGTACCCCCTCTCCCCAATAAATAAAGTCCCCCCTCTCCCCAATAAATAAAGTACCCCCTCTTCCCAATAAATAAAGTACCCCCTCTGCCCAATATATAAAGTACCCCCTCTCCCAAATAAATAAAGTAATCCTCTCTCCCCAATAAATTAATAAACTACCCCCTCTCCCCAATAAATAAAGTACCCCCTCTCCTCAATAAATAAAAAAAGTACCCCTTCTCCCCAATAAATAAAGTACCCCCTCTCCCCAATAAGTAAAGTACCCCCTCTCTCCAATGAATAAATAAAGTACCCCCTCTCCCCAATAAGTAAAGTACCCCCTCTCCCCAATAAATAAAGTACCCCCTCTCCCCAATAAATAAAGTACCCCCTCTCCCCAATAAATAAAGTCCCCCCTCTCCCCAATAAATAAAGTACCCCCTATCCCCAATATATAAATAAAGTACCCCCTCTCCCCAATAAATAAAGTCCCCCCTCTTCCCAATAAATAAATAAAGTACCCCCTCTCCCCAATAAATAAATAAAGTACCCCCTCTCCCCAATAAATAAAGTACCCCCTCTCCCCAATAAATAAATCAAGTACCCCCTCTCCCCAATAAATAAAGTCCCCCCTCTTCCCAATAAATAAATAAAGTATCCCCTCTCCCCAATAAATAAATAAAGTACCCCCTCTCCCCAATAAATAAAGTACCCCCTCTCCCCAATAAATAAATCAAGTACCCCCTCTCCCCAATAAATAAATAAACTACCCCCTCTCCCCAATAAATAAATAAACTACCCCCTCTCCAATAAATAAATAAACTACCCCTCTCCCCAATAAATAAATAAAGTACCCCCTCTCCCCAATAAATAAAGTACCCCCTCTCCCCAATAAATAAATAAAGTACCCCCTCTCCCCAATAAATAAAGTACCCCCTCTCCCCAATAAATAAATAGAGTAGTCCCTCTCCCCAATAAATAAATAAAGTACCCCCTCTCCCCAATAAATAAAGTACCCCCTCTCCCCAATAAATAAAGTACCCCAACTCCCTAATAAATAAAGTACCCCTTCTCCCCAATAAATAAAGTATCCCCTCTCCCCAATAAATAAATAAACTACCCCCTCTCCCCAATAAATAAATAAATAAATAAAGTACCCCCTCTCCCCAATAAATAAAGTCCCCCTTCTCCCCAATTAATAAAGTCCCCCCTCTCCCCAATAAATAAAGTACCCCCTCTCTCCAATAAATAAAGTCCCCCCTCTCCCCAATAAATAAAGTCCCCCCTCTCCCCAATAAATAAAGTACCCCCTCTCCCCAATAAATAAAGTACCCCCTCTCCCCAATAAATAAAGTACCCCCTCTCCCCAATAAATAAAGTACCCCCTCTCCCCAATAAATAAATCAAGTACCCCCTCTCCCCAATAAATAAATTAATTACCCCCTCTCCCCAATAAATAAATAAACTACCCCCTCTCCAATAAATAAATAAACTACCCCTCTCCCCAATAAATAAATAAAGTACCCCCTCTCCCCAATAAATAAATAAAGTCCCCCCTCTCCCTAATAAATAAATAAAGTACCCCGTCTCCCCAATAAATAAATAAAGTACCCCCTCTCCCCAATAAATAAAGTACCCCCTCTCCCCAATAAATAAAGTACCCCCTCTCCCCAATAAATAAATAAAGTACCCCCTCTCCCCAATAAATAAAGTACTCCCTCTCCCCAATAAATAAATAGAGTACTCCCTCTCCCCAATAAATAAATAAAGTACCCCCTCTCCCCAATAAATAAAGTACCCCCTCTCCCCAATAAATAAAGTACCCAAACTCCCTAATAAATAAAGTACCCCTTCTCCCCAATAAATAAAGTATCCCCTCTCCCCAATAAATAAATAAACTACCCCCTCTCCCCAATAAATAAATAAATAAATAATTACCCCCTCTCCCCAATAAATAAAGTCCCCCTTCTCCCCAATTAATAAAGTCCCCCCTCTCCCCAATAAATAAAGTACCCCCTCTCCCCAATAAATAAAGTCCCCCCTCTCCCCAATAAATAAAGTCCCCCCTCTCCCCAATAAATAAAGTACCCCCCTCTCCCCAATAAATAAAGTACCCCCTCTCCCCAATATATAAAGTACCCCCTCTCCTCAAAAAATAAAGTACCCCCTCTCCCCAATAAATAAAGTACCCCCTCTCCTCAATAAATAAATAAAGTACCCCCTCTCCCCAATAAATAAAGTACCCCCTCTCCCCATTAAATAAAGTACCCCCTCTCCCCAATAAATAAAGTACCCCCTCTCCCCAATAAATAAAGTACCCCCTCTCCTCAATAAATAAATAAAGTACCCCCTCTCCCCAATAAATAAAGTCCCCCCTCTCCCCAATAAATAAAGTACCCCCTCTCCCCAATATATAAATAATGTACCCCCTCTCCCCAATAAATAAAGTCCCCCCACTTCCCAATAAATAAATAAAGTACCCCCTCTCCCCAATAAATAAATAAAGTACCCCCTCTCCCCAATAAATAAAGTACCCCCTCTCCCCAATAAATAAATAAAGTACCCCCTCTCCCCAATAAATAAAGTACCCCCTCTCCACAATAAATAAATTACCCCAACTCCCTAATAAATAAAGTACCCCCTCTCTCCAATAAATAAAGTACCCCCTCTCCCCAATAAATAAATAAACTACCCCCTCTCCCCAATAAATAAATAAAGTACCCCCTCTCCAATAAATAAATAAACTACCCCTCTCCCCAATAAATAAATAAAGTACCCCCTCTCCCCAATAAATAAATAAAGTCCCCACTCTCCCTAATAAATAAATAAAGTACCCCCTCTCCCCAATAAATACATAAAGTACCCCCTCTCCCCAATAAATAAAGTACCCCCTCTCCCCAATAAATAAAGTACCCCCTCTCCACAATAAATAAAGTACCCCAACTCCCTAATAAATAAAGTACCCCCTCTCTCCAATAAATAAAGTACCCCCTCTCCCCAATAAATAAATAAACTACCCCCTCTCCCCAATAAATAAATAAAGTACCCCCTCTCCAATAAATAAATAAACTACCCCTCTCCCCAATAAATAAATAAAGTACCCCCTCTCCCCAATAAATAAATAAAGTCCCCACTCTCCCTAATAAATAAATAAAGTACCCCCTCTCCCCAATAAATACATAAAGTACCCCCTCTCCCCAATAAATAAAGTACCCCCTCTCCCCAATAAATAAAGTACCCCAACTCCCTAATAAATAAAGTACCCCTTCTCCCCAATAAATAAAGTATCCCCTCTCCCCAATAAATAAATAAACTACCCCCTCTCCCCAATAAATAAATAAATAAATAAAGTACCCCCTCTCCCCAATAAATAAAGTCCCCCTTCTCCCTAATTAATAAAGTCCCCCCTCTCCTCCATAAATAAATAAAGTACCCCCTCTCCCCAATAAATAAAGTACCCCCTCTCCCCAATAAGTAAAGTACCCCCTCTCTCCAATAAATAAATAAAGTACCCCCTCTCCCCATTAAATAAAGTACCCCCTCTCCCCAATAAATAAAGTACCCCAACTCCCTAATAAATAAAGTACCCCTTCTCCCCAATAAATAAAGTATCCCCTCTCCCCAATAAATAAATAAACTACCCCCTCTCCCCAATAAATAAATAAATAAATAAAGTACCCCCTCTCCCCAATAAATAAAGTCCCCCTTCTCCCTAATTAATAAAGTACCCCCTCTCCTCAATAAATAAATAAAGTACCCCCTCTCCCCAATAAATAAAGTACCCCCCTCTCCCCAATAAGTAAAGTACCCCCTCTCTCCAATAAATAAATAAAGTACCCCCTCTCCCCATTAAATAAAGTACCCCCTCTCCCCAATAAATAAAGTACCCCCTCTCCCCAATAAATAAAGTACCCCCTCTCCTCAATAAATAAATAAAGTACCCCCTCTCCCCAATAAATAAAGTCCCCCCTCTCCCCAATAAATAAAGTACCCCCTCTCCCCAATATATAAATAATGTACCCCCTCTCCCCAATAAATAAAGTCCCCCCTCTTCCCAATAAATAAATAAAGTACCCCCTCTCCCCAATAAATAAATAAAGTACCCCCTCTCCCCAATAAATAAAGTACCCCCTCTCCCCAATAAATAAATAAAGTACCCCCTCTCCCCAATAAATAAAGTACCCCCTCTCCCCAATAAATAAATCAAGTACCCCCTCTCCCCAATAAATAAAGTACCCTCTCTCCCCAATAAATAAATAGAGTACTCCCTCTCCCCAATAAATAAATAAAGTACCCCCTCTCCCCAATAAATAAAGTACCCCCTCTCCACAATAAATAAAGTACCCCAACTCCCTAATAAATAAAGTACCCCCTCTCCCCAATAAATAAAGTACCCCCTCTCCCCAATAAATAAATAAACTACCCCCTCTCCCCAATAAATAAATAAAGTACCCCCTCTCCAATAAATAAATAAACTACCCCTCTCCCCAATAAATAAATAAAGTACCCCCTCTCCCCAATAAATAAATAAAGTCCCCACTCTCCCTAATAAATAAATAAAGTACCCCCTCTCCCCAATAAATACATAAAGTACCCCCTCTCCCCAATAAATAAAGTACCCCCTCTCCCCAATAAATAAAGTACCCCAACTCCCTAATAAATAAAGTACCCCTTCTCCCCAATAAATAAAGTATCCCCTCTCCCCAATAAATAAATAAACTACCCCCTCTCCCCAATAAATAAATAAATAAATAAAGTACCCCCTCTCCCCAATAAATAAAGTCCCCCTTCTCCCTAATTAATAAAGTCCCCCCTCTCCCCAATAAATAAAGTACCCCCTCTCCCCAATAAATAAAGTCCCCCCTCTCCCCAATAAATAAAGTCCCCCCTCTCCCCAATAAATAAAGTACCCCCTCTCCCCAATAAATAAAGTACCCCCTCTCCCCAATATATAAAGTACCCCCTCTCCTCAAAAAATAAAGTACCCCCTCTCCCCAATAAATAAAGTACCCCCTCTCCTCAATAAATAAATAAAGTACCCCCTCTCCCCAATAAATAAAGTACCCCCTCTCCCCAATAAGTAAAGTACCCCCTCTCTCCAATAAATAAATAAAGTACCCCCTCTCCCCATTAAATAAAGTACCCCCTCTCCCCAATAAATAAAGTACCCCCCTCTCCCCAATAAATAAAGTACCCCCTCTCCTCAATAAATAAATAAAGTACCCCCTCTCCCCAATAAATAAAGTCCCCCCTCTCCCCAATAAATAAAGTACCCCCTCTCCCCAATATATAAATAATGTACCCCCTCTCCCCAATAAATAAAGTCCCCCTTCTTCCCAATAAATAAATAAAGTACCCCCTCTCCCCAATAAATAAATAAAGTACCCCCTCTCCCCAATAAATAAATAAAGTACCCCCTCTCCCCAATAAATAAAGTACCCCCTCTCCCCAATAAATAAATCAAGTACCCCCTCTCCCCAATAAATAAAGTACCCTCTCTCCCCAATAAATAAATAGAGTACTCCCTCTCCACAATAAATAAATAAAGTACCCCCTCTCCCCAATAAATAAAGTACCCCCTCTCCACAATAAATAAAGTACCCCAACTCCCTAATAAATAAAGTACCCCCTCTCCCCAATAAATAAAGTACCCCCTCTCCCCAATAAATAAATAAACTACCCCCTCTCCCCAATAAATAAATAAAGTACCCCCTCTCCAATAAATAAATAAACTACCCCTCTCCCCAATAAATAAATAAAGTCCCCACTCTCCCTAATAAATAAATAAAGTCCCCCCTCTCCCCAATAAATAAAGTACCCCCTCTCCCCAATAAATAAATAAACTACCCCCTCTCCCCAATAAATAAATAAACTACCCCCTCTCCAATAAATAAATAAAATACCCCTCTCCCCAATAAATAAATAAAGTACCTCCTCTCCCCAATAAATAAAGTACCCCCTCTCCCCAATAAGTAAAGTACCCCCTCTCTCCAATAAATAAATTAAGTACCCCCTCTCCCCATTAAATAAAGTACCCCCTCTCCCCAATAAATAAAGTACCCCCTCTCCCCAATAAATAAAGTACACCCTCTCCTCAATAAATAAATAAAGTACCCCCTCTCCCCAATAAATAAAGTCCCCCCTCTCCCCAATAAATAAAGTACCCCCTCTCCCCAATATATAAATAATGTACCCCCTCTCCCCAATAAATAAAGTCCCCCCTCTTCCCAATAAATAAATAAAGTACCCCCTCTCCCCAATAAATAAATAAAGTACCCCCTCTCCCCAATAAATAAAGTACCCCCTCTCCCCAATAAATAAATAAAGTACCCCCTCTCCCCAATAAATAAAGTACCCCCTCTGCCCAATAAATAAATCAAGTACCCCCTCTCCCCAATAAATAAAGTACCCTCTCTCCCCAATAAATAAATAGAGTACTCCCTCTACCCAATAAATAAATAAAGTACCCCCTCTCCCCAATAAATAAAGTACCCCCTCTCCACAATAAATAAAGTACCCCAACTCCCTAATAAATAAAGTACCCCCTCTCCCCAATAAATAAAGTACCCCCTCTCCCCAATAAATAAATAAACTACCCCTCTCCCCAATAAATAAATAAAGTACCCCCTCTCCCCAATAAATAAATAAAGTCCCCACTCTCCCTAATAAATAAATAAAGTACCCCCTCTCCCCAATAAATACATAAAGTACCCCCTCTCCCCAATAAATAAAGTACCCCCTCTCCCCAATAAATAAATAAACTACCCCCTCTCCCCAATAAATAAATAAACTACCCCCTCTCCAATAAATAAATAAAATACCCCTCTCCCCAATAAATAAATGAAGTACCCCGTCTCCCCAATAAATAAATGAACTCCCCCCTCTCCCCAATAAATAAATAAAGTCCCCCCTCTCCCCAATAAATAAAGTACCCCCTCTCCCCAATAAATAAAAAAGTACCCCTTCTCCCCAATAAATAAATAAAGTACCCCCTCTCCCCAATAAATAAATAAAGTCCCCCCTCTCCCTAATAAATAAATAAAGTACCCCCTCTCCCCAATAAATAAATAAAGTACCCCCTCTCCCCAATAAATAAAGTACCCCCTCTCCCCAATAAATAAAGTACCCCCTCTCCTCAATAAATAAATAAAGTACCCCCTCTCCCCAATAAATAAAGTCCCCCCTCTTCCCAATAAATAAATAAAGTACCCCCTCTCCCCAATAAATAAATAAACTACCCCCTCTCCAATAAATAAATAAAGTACCCCTTCTCCCCAATAAATAAATAAAGTACCCCCTCTCCCCAATAAATAAATAAAGTCCCCCTCTCCCTAATAAATAAATAAAGTACCCCCACTCCACAATAAATAAAGTACCCCCTCTCCCCAATAAATAAAGTACCCCCTCTCCACAATAAATAAAGTACCCCAACTCCCTAATAAATAAAGTACCCCCTCTCCCCAATAAATAAAGTACCCCCTGTCCCCAATAAATAAATAAACTACCCCCTCTCCCCAATAAATAAATAAAGTACCCCCTCTCCAATAAATAAATAAACTACCCCTCTCCCCAATAAATAAATAAAGTACCCCCTCTCCCCAATAAATAAATAAAGTCCCCACTCTCCCTAATAAATAAATAAAGTCCCCCCTCTCCCCAATAAATAAAGTACCCCCTCTCCCCAATAAATAAAAAAAGTACCCCTTCTCCCCAATAAATAAATAAAGTACCCCCTCTCCCCAATAAATAAATAAAGTCCCCCCTCTCCCTAATAAATAAATAAAGTACCCCCTCTCCCCAATAAATAAATAAAGTACCCCCTCTCGCCAATAAATAAAGTAACCCCTCTCCCCAATAAATAAAGTACCCCCTCTCCTCAATAAATAAATAAAGTACCCCCTCTCCCCAATAAATAAAGTCCCCCCTCTTCCCAATAAATAAATAAAGTACCCCCTCTCCCCAATAAATAAATAAACTACCCCCTCTCCAATAAATAAATAAAGTACCCCTTCTCCCCAATAAATAAATAAAGTACCCCCTCTCCCCAATAAATAAATAAAGTCCCCCTCTCCCTAATAAATAAATAAAGTACCCCCTCTCCCCAATAAATAAAGTACCCCCTCTCCCCAATAAATAAAGTACCCCCTCTCCCCAATAAATAAATGAACTCCCCCCTCTCCCCAATAAATAAATAAAGTCCCCCCTCTCCCCAATAAATAAAGTACCCCCTCTCCCCAATAAATAAATAAAGTACCCCCTCTCCCCAATAAATAAATAAAGTACCCCTTCTCCCCAATAAATAAATAAAGTACCCCTTCTCCCCAATAAATAAAGTCCCCCTTCTCCCCAATAAATAAAGTCCCCCCTCACCCCAATAAATAAAGTACCCCTTCTCCCCAATAAATAAAGTCCCCCCTCTCCCCAATAAATAAAGTCCCCCCTCTCCCCAATAAATAAAGTACCCCCTCTCCCCAATAAATAAATTACCCCCTCTCCCCAATATATAAAGTACCCCCTCTCCTCAAAAAATAAAGTACCCCCTCTCCCCAATAAATAAAGTACCCCCTCTCCCCAATAAATTAATAAACTACCCCCTCTCCCCAATAAATAAAGTACCCCCTCTCCTCAATAAATAAATAAAGTACCCCCTCTCCCCAATAAATAAAGTACCCCCTCTCCCAAATAAGTAAAGTACCCCCTCTCTCCAATGAATAAATAAAGTACCCCCTCTCCCCAATAAATAAAGTACCCCCTCTCCCCAATAAATAAAGTACCCCCTCTCCCCAATAAATAAAGTACCCCCTCTCCTCAATAAATAAATAAAGTACCCCCTCTCCCCAATAAATAAAGTCCCCCCTCTCCCCAATAAATAAAGTACCCCCTCTCCCCAACATATAAATAAAGTACCCCCTCTCCCCAATAAATAAAGTCCCCCCTCTTCCCAATAAATAAATAAAGTACCCCCTCTCCCCAATAAATAAATAAAGTACCCCCTCTCCCCAATAAATAAAGTACCCCCTCTCCCCAATAAATAAATCAAGTACCCCCTCTCCCCAATAAATAAAGTCCCCCCTCTTCCCAATAAATAAATAAAGTACCCCCTCTCCCCAATAAATAAATAAAGTACCCCCTCTCCCCAATAAATAAAGTACCCCCTCTCCCCAATAAATAAATCAAGTACCCCCTCTCCCCAATAAATAAAGTCCCCCCTCTTCCCAATAAATAAATAAAGTACCCCCTCTCCCCAATAAATAAATAAAATACCCCCTCTCCCCAATAAATAAAGTACCCCCTCTCCCCAATAAATAAATCAAGTATCCCCTCTCCCCAATAAATAAATAAACTACCCCCTCTCCCCAATAAATAAATAAACTACCCCCTCTCCAATAAATAAATAAACTACCCCTCTCCCCAATAAATAAATAAAGTACCCCCTCTCCCCAATAAATAAATAAAGTCCCCCTCTCCCTAATAAATAAATAAAGTACCCCCTCTCCCCAATAAATAAATAAAGTACCCCCTCTCCCCAATAAATAAAGTACCCCCTCTCCCCAATAAATAAAGTCCCCCCTCTCCCCAATAAATAAAGTACCCCCTCCCCCCAATAAATAAAGTACCCCCTCTCCCCAATATATAAAGTACCCCTTCTCCCCAATAAATAAAGTCCCCCCTCTTCCCAATAAATAAATAAAGTACCCCCTCTCCCCAATAAATAAATAAACTACCCCCTCTCCAATAAAGAAATAAAGTACCCCCTCTCCCCAATAATTAAATAAAGTCCCCCTCTCCCTAATAAATAAATAAAGTACCCCCTCTCCCCAATAAATAAAGTACCCCCTCTCCCCAATAAATAAAGTACCCCTTCTCCCCAATAAATAAATGAACTCCCCCCTCTCCCCAATAAATAAATAAAGTCCCCCTCTCCCCAATAAATAAAGTACCCCCTCTCCCCAATAAATAAATAAAGTACCCCCTCTCCCCAATAAATAAATAAAGTACCCCTTCTCCCCAATAAATAAATAAAGTACCCCCTCTCCCCAATAAATAAAGTCCCCCTTCTCCCCAATAAATAAAGTCCCCCCTCACCCAATAAATAAAGTACCCCCTCTCCCCAATAAATAAAGTCCCCCCTCTCCCCAATAAATAAAGTCCCCCCTCTCCCCAATAAATAAAGTACCACCTCTCCCCAATAAATAAAGTACCCCCTCTGCCCAATATATAAAGTACCCCCTCTCCTCAAAAAATAAATTACCCCCTCTCCCCAATAAATAAAGTACCCCCTCTCCCCAATAAATTAATAAACTACCCCCTCTCCCCAATAAATAAAGTACCCCCTCTCCTCAATAAATAAAAAAAGTACCCCTTCTCCCCAATAAATAAAGTACCCCCTCTCCCCAATAAGTAAAGTACCCCCTCTCTCCAATGAATAAATAAAGTACCCCCTCTCCCCAATAAGTAAAGTATCCCCTCTCCCCAATAAATAAAGTACCCCCTCTCCCCAATAAATAAAGTACCCCCTCTCCTCAATAAATGAATAAAGCACCCCCTCTCCCCAATAAATAAAGTCCCCCCTCTCCCCAATAAATAAAGTACCCCCTATCCCCAATATATAAATAAAGTACCCCCTCTCCCCAATAAATAAAGTCCCCCCTCTTCCCAATAAATAAAAAAAGTACCCCCTCTCCCCAATAAATAAATAAAGTACCCCCTCTCCCCAATAAATAAAGTACCCCCTCTCCCCAATAAATAAATCAAGTACCCCCTCTCCCCAATAAATAAAGTCCCCCCTCTTCCCAATAAATAAATAAAGTATCCCCTCTCCCCAATAAATAAATAAAGTACCCCCTCTCCCCAATAAATAAAGTACCCCCTCTCCCCAATAAATAAATCAAGTACCCCCTCTCCCCAATAAATAAATAAACTACCCCCTCTCCCCAATAAATAAATAAACTACCCCCTCTCCAATAAATAAATAAACTACCCCTCTCCCCAATAAATAAATAAAGTACCCCCTCTCCCCAATATATAAAGTACCCCCTCTCCCCAATAAACAAAGTCCCCCCTCTTCCCAATAAATAAATAAAGTACCCCCTCTCCCCAATAAATAAATAAACTACCCCCTCTCCAATAAATAAATAAAGTACCCCTTCTCCCCAATAAATAAATAAAGTACCCCCTCTCCCCAATAAATAAATAAAGTCCCCCTCTCCCTAATAAATAAATAAAGTACCCCCTCTCCCCAATAATTAAATAAAGTCCCCCTCTCCCTAATAAATAAATAAAGTACCCCCTCTCCCCAATAAATAAAGTACCCCCTCTCCCCAATAAATAAAGTACCCCTTCTCCCCAATAAATAAATGAACTCCCCCCTCTCCCCAATAAATAAATAAAGTCCCCCCTCTCCCCAATAAATAAAGTACCCCCTCTCCCCAATAAATAAATAAAGTACCCCCTCTCCCCAATAAATAAATAAAGTACCCCTTCTCCCCAATAAATAAATAAAGTACCCCCTCTCCCCAATAAATAAAGTCCCCCTTCTCCCCAATAAATAAAGTCCCCCCTCACCCCAATAAATAAAGTACCCCCTCTCCCCAATAAATAAAGTCCCACCTCTCCCCAATAAATAAAGTACCCCCTCTCCCCAATAAATAAAGTACCCCTTCTGCCCAATATATAAAGTACCCCCTCTCCTCAAAAAATAAATTACCCCCTCTCCCCAATAAATAAAGTACCCCCTCTCCCCAATAAATTAATAAACTACCCCCTCTCCCCAATAAATAAAGTACCCCCTCTCCTCAATAAATAAAAAAAGTACCCCTTCTCCCCAATAAATAAAGTACCCCCTCTCCCCAATAAGTAAAGTACCCCCTCTCTCCAATGAATAAATAAAGTACCCCCTCTCCCCAATAAGTAAAGTACCCCCTCTCCCCAATAAATAAAGTACCCCCTCTCCCCAATAAATAAAGTACCCCCTCTCCTCAATAACTAAATAAAGTACCCCCTCTCCCCAATAAATAAAGTCCCCCCTCTCCCCAATAAATAAAATACCCCCTATCCCCAATATATAAATAAAGTACCCCCTCTCCCCAATAAATAAAGTCCCCCCTCTTCCCAATAAATAAAAAAAGTACCCCCTCTCCCCAATAAATAAATAAAGTCCCCCCTCTCCCCAATAATTAAAGTACCCCCTCTCCCCAATAAATAAAGTACCCCCTCTCCCCAATAAATAAAGTCCCCCCTCTCCCCAATAAATAAAGTACCCCCTCCCCCCAATAAATAAAGTACCCCCTCTCCCCAATATATAAAGTACCCCCTCTCCCCAATAAATAAAGTCCCCCCTCTTCCCAATAAATAAATAAAGTACCCCCTCTCCCCAATAAATAAATAAACTACCCCCTCTCCAATAAATAAATAAAGTACCCCTTCTCCCCAATAAATAAATAAAGTCCCCCTCTCCCTAATAAATAAATAAAGTACCCCCTCTCCCCAATAATTAAATAAAGTCCCCCTCTCCCTAATAAATAAATAAAGTACCCCCTCTCCCCAATAAATAAAGTACCCCCTCTCCCCAATAAATAAAGTACCCCTTCTCCCCAATAAATAAATGAACTCCCCCCTCTCCCCAATAAATAAATAAAGTCCCCCCTCTCCCCAATAAATAAAGTACCCCCTCTCCCCAATAAATAAATAAAGTACCCCCTCTCCCCAATAAATAAATAAAGTACCCCTTCTCCCCAATAAATAAATAAAGTACCCCCTCTCCCCAATAAATAAAGTCCCCCTTCTCCCCAATAAATAAAGTCCCCCCTCACCCCAATAAATAAAGTACCCCCTCTCCCCAATAAATAAAGTCCCCCCTCTCCCCAATAAATAAAGTCCCCCCTCTCCCCAATAAATAAAGTACCCCCTCTCCCCAATAAATAAAGTACCCCCTCTGCCCAATATATAAAGTACCCCCTCTCCTCAAAAAATAAATTACCCCCTCTCCCCAATAAATAAAGTACCCCCTCTCCCCAATAAATTAATAAACTACCCCCTCTCCCCAATAAATAAAGTACCCCCTCTCCTCAATAAATAAAAAAAGTACCCCTTCTCCCCAATAAATAAAGTACCCCCTCTCCCCAATAAGTAAAGTACCCCCTCTCTCCAATGAATAAATAAAGTACCCCCTCTCCCCAATAAGTAAAGTATCCCCTCTCCCCAATAAATAAAGTACCCCCTCTCCCCAATAAATAAAGTACCCCCTCTCCTCAATAAATAAATAAAGTACCCCCTCTCCCCAATAAATAAAGTCCCCCCTCTCCCCAATAAATAAAGTACCCCCTATCCCCAATATATAAATAAAGTACCCCCTCTCCCCAATAAATAAAGTCCCCCCTCTTCCCAATAAATAAAAAAAGTACCCCCTCTCCCCAATAAATAAATAAAGTACCCCCTCTCCCCAATAAATAAAGTACCCCCTCTCCCCAATAAATAAATCAAGTACCCCCTCTCCCCAATAAATAAAGTCCCCCCTCTTCCCAATAAATAAATAAAGTATCCCCTCTCCCCAATAAATAAATAAAGTACCCCCTCTCCCCAATAAATAAAGTACCCCCTCTCCCCAATAAATAAATCAAGTACCCCCTCTCCCCAATAAATAAATAAACTACCCCCTCTCCCCAATAAATAAATAAACTACCCCCTCTCCAATAAATAAATAAACTACCCCTCTCCCCAATAAATAAATAAAGTGCCCCCTCTCCCCAATATATAAAGTACCCCCTCTCCCCAATAAATAAAGTCCCCCCTCTTCCCAATAAATAAATAAAGTACCCCCTCTCCCCAATAAATAAATAAACTACCCCCTCTCCAATAAATAAATAAAGTACCCCTTCTCCCCAATAAATAAATAAAGTACCCCCTCTCCCCAATAAATAAATAAAGTCCCCCTCTCCCTAATAAATAAATAAAGTACCCCCTCTCCCCAATAATTAAATAAAGTCCCCCTCTCCCTAATAAATAAATAAAGTACCCCCTCTCCCCAATAAATATAGTACCCCCTCTCCCCAATAAATAAAGTACCCCTTCTCCCCAATAAATAAATGAACTCCCCCCTCTCCCCAATAAATAAATAAAGTCCCCCCTCTCCCCAATAAATAAAGTACCCCCTCTCCCCAATAAATAAATAAAGTACCCCCTCTCCCCAATAAATAAATAAAGTACCCCTTCTCCCCAATAAATAAATAAAGTACCCCCTCTCCCCAATAAATAAAGTCCAACTTCTCCCCAATAAATAAAGTCCCCCCTCACCCCAATAAATAAAGTACCCCCTCTCCCCAATAAATAAAGTCCCCCCTCTCCCCAATAAATAAAGTCCCCCCTCTCCCCAATAAATAAAGTACCCCCTCTCCCCAATAAATAAAGTACCCCTTCTGCCCAATATATAAAGTACCCCCTCTCCTCAAAAAATAAATTACCCCCTCTCCCCAATAAATAAAGTACCCCCTCTCCCCAATAAATTAATAAACTACCCCCTCTCCCCAATAAATAAAGTACCCCCTCTCCTCAATAAATAAAAAAAGTACCCCTTCTCCCCAATAAATAAAGTACCCCCTCTCCCCAATAAGTAAAGTACCCCCTCTCTCCAATGAATAAATAAAGTACCCCCTCTCCCCAATAAGTAAAGTACCCCCTCTCCCCAATAAATAAAGTACCCCCTCTCCCCAATAAATAAAGTACCCCCTCTCCTCAATAAATAAATAAAGTACCCCCTCTCCCCAATAAATAAAGTCCCCCCTCTCCCCAATAAATAAAGTACCCCCTATCCCCAATATATAAATAAAGTACCCCCTCTCCCCAATAAATAAAGTCCCCCCTCTTCCCAATAAATAAAAAAAGTACCCCCTCTCCCCAATAAATAAATAAAGTACCCCCTCTCCCCAATAAATAAAGTACCCCCTCTCCCCAATAAATAAATCAAGTACCCCCTCTCCCCAATAAATAAAGTCCCCCCTCTTCCCAATAAATAAATAAAGTATCCCCTCTCCCCAATAAATAAATAAAGTACCCCCTCTCCCCAATAAATAAAGTACCCCCTCTCCCCAATAAATAAATCAAGTACCCCCTCTCCCCAATAAATAAATAAACTACCCCCTCTCCAATAAATAAATAAACTACCCCTCTCCCCAATAAATAAATAAAGTACCCCCTCTCCCCAATAAATAAAGTACCCCCTCTCCCCAATAAATAAAGTCCCCCCTCTCCCCAATAAATAAAGTACCCCCTCCCCCCAATAAATGAAGTACCCCCTCTCCCCAATATATAAAGTACCCCCTCTCCCCAATAAATAAAGTCCCCCCTCTTCCCAATAAATAAATAAAGTACCCCCTCTCCCCAATAAATAAATAAAGTACCCCCTCTCCAATAAATAAATAAAGTACCCCTTCTCCCCAATAAATAAATAAAGTACCCCCTCTCCCCAATAAATAAATAAAGTCCCCCTCTCCCTAATAAATAAATAAAGTACCCCCTCTCCCCAATAATTAAATAAAGTCCCCCTCTCCCTAATAAATAAATAAAGTAAACCCCTCTCCCCAATAAATAAAGTACCCCCTCTCCCCAATAAATAAATCAAGTACCCCCTCTCCCCAATAAATAAATAAACTACCCCCTCTCCCCAATAAATAAATAAACTACCCCCTCTCCAATAAATAAATAAACTACCCCTCTCCCCAATAAATAAATAAAGTACCCCCTCTCCCCAATAAATAAATAAAGTCCCCCTCTCCCTAATAAATAAATAAAGTACCCCGTCTCCCCAATAAATAAATAAAGTACCCCCTCTCCCCAATAAATAAAGTACCCCCTCTCCCCAATAAATAAAGTACCCCCTCTCCCCAATAAATAAATAAAGTACCCCCTCTCCCCAATAAATAAAGTACCCCCTCTCCCCAATAAATAAATAGAGTACTCCCTCTCCCCAATAAATAAATAAAGTACCCCCTCTCCCCAATAAATAAAGTACCCCCTCTCCCCAATAAATAAAGTACCCCAACTCCCTAATAAATAAAGTACCCCTTCTCCCCAATAAATAAAGTATCCCCTCTCCCCAATAAATAAATAAACTACCCCCTCTCCCCAATAAATAAATAAATAAATAATTAGCCCCTCTCCCCAATAAATAAAGTCCCCCTTCTCCCCAATTAATAAAGTCCCCCCTCTCCCCAATAAATAAAGTACCCCCTCTCCCCAATAAATAAAGTCCCCCCTCTCCCCAATAAATAAAGTCCCCCCTCTCCCCAATAAATAAAGTACCCCCTCTCCCCAATAAATAAAGTACCCCCTCTCCCCAATATATAAAGTACCCCCTCTCCTCAAAAAATAAAGTAACCCCTCTCCCCAAAAAATAAAGTACCCCCTCTCCTCAATAAATAAATAAAGTACCCCCTCTCCCCAATAAATAAAGTACCCCCTCTCCCCAATAAGTAAAGTACCCCCTCTCTCCAATAAATAAATAAAGTACCCCCTCTCCCCATTAAATAAAGTACCCCCTCTCCCCAATAAATAAATCAAGTACCCCCTCTCCCCAATAAATAAAGTCCCCCCTCTTCCCAATAAATAAATAAAGTACCCCCTCTCCCCAATAAATAAATAAAGTACCCCCTCTCCCCAATAAATAAAGTACCCCCTCTCCCCAATAAATAAATCAAGTACCCCCTCTCCCCAATAAATAAAGTCCCCCCTCTTCCCAATAAATAAATAAAGTACCCCCTCTCCCCAATAAATAAATAAAATACCCCCTCTCCCCAATAAATAAAGTACCCCCTCTCCCCAATAAATAAATCAAGTATCCCCTCTCCCCAATAAATAAATAAACTACCCCCTCTCCCCAATAAATAAATAAACTACCCCCTCTCCAATAAATAAATAAACTACCCCTCTCCCCAATAAATAAATAAAGTACCCCCTCTCCCCAATAAATAAATAAAGTCCCCCTCTCCCTAATAAATAAATAAAGTACCCCCTCTCCCCAATAAACAAATAAAGTACCCCCTCTCCCCAATAAATAAAGTCCATCTTCTCCCCAATAAATAAAGTCCCCCCTCTCCCCAATAAATAAAGTACCCCCTCTCCCCAATAAATAAAGTACCCCCTCTCCCCAATAAATAAAGTCCCCCCTCTCCCCAATAAATAAAGTACCCCCTCCCCCCAATAAATAAAGTACCCCCTCTCCCCAATATATAAAGTACCCCTTCTCCCCAATAAATAAAGTCCCCCCTCTTCCCAATAAATAAATAAAGTACCCCCTCTCCCCAATAAATAAATAAACTACCCCCTCTCCAATAAAGAAATAAAGTACCCCTTCTCCCCAATAAATAAATAAAGTCCCCCTCTCCCTAATAAATAAATAAAGTACCCCCTCTCCCCAATAATTAAATAAAGTCCCCCTCTCCCTAATAAATAAATAAAGTACCCCCTCTCCCCAATAAATAAAGTACCCCCTCTCCCCAATAAATAAAGTACCCCTTCTCCCCAATAAATAAATGAACTCCCCCCTCTCCCCAATAAATAAATAAAGTCCCCCCTCTCCCCAATAAATAAAGTACCCCCTCTCCCCAATAAATAAATAAAGTACCCCCTCTCCCCAATAAATAAATAAAGTACCCCTTCTCCCCAATAAATAAATAAAGTACCCCCTCTCCCCAATAAATAAAGTCCCCCTTCTCCCCAATAAATAAAGTCCCCCCTCACCCAATAAATAAAGTACCCCCTCTCCCCAATAAATAAAGTCCCCCCTCTCCCCAATAAATAAAGTCCCCCCTCTCCCCAATAAATAAAGTACCACCTCTCCCCAATAAATAAAGTACCCCCTCTGCCCAATATATAAAGTACCCCCTCTCCTCAAAAAATAAATTACCCCCTCTCCCCAATAAATAAAGTACCCCCTCTCCCCAATAAATTAATAAACTACCCCCTCTCCCCAATAAATAAAGTACCCCCTCTCCTCAATAAATAAAAAAAGTACCCCTTCTCCCCAATAAATAAAGTACCCCCTCTCCCCAATAAGTAAAGTACCCCCTCTCTCCAATGAATAAATAAAGTACCCCCTCTCCCCAATAAGTAAAGTATCCCCTCTCCCCAATAAATAAAGTACCCCCTCTCCTCAATAAATAAAGTACCCCCTCTCCTCAATAAATGAATAAAGTACCCCCTCTCCCCAATAAATAAAGTCCCCCCTCTCCCCAATAAATAAAGTACCCCCTATCCCCAATATATAAATAAAGTACCCCCTCTCCCCAATAAATAAAGTCCCCCCTCTTCCCAATAAATAAAAAAAGTACCCCCTCTCCCCAATAAATAAATAAAGTACCCCCTCTCCCCAATAAATAAAGTACCCCCTCTCCCCAATAAATAAATCAAGTACCCCCTCTCCCCAATAAATAAAGTCCCCCCTCTTCCCAATAAATAAATAAAGTATCCCCTCTCCCCAATAAATAAATAAAGTACCCCCTCTCCCCAATAAATAAA
Source organism: Salmo salar (assembly GCF_965601325.2). Taxonomy (NCBI): domain Eukaryota; kingdom Metazoa; phylum Chordata; class Actinopteri; order Salmoniformes; family Salmonidae; genus Salmo; species Salmo salar. The sequence continues at coordinate 54,878,147 of NC_138299.1, forward strand.
GTACCCCCTCTCCCCAATAAATAAATCAAGTACCCCCTCTCCCCAATAAATAAATAAACTACCCCCTCTCCCCAATAAATAAATAAACTACCCCCTCTCCAATAAATAAATAAACTACCCCTCTCCCCAATAAATAAATAAAGTACCCCCTCTCCCCAATATATAAAGTACCCCCTCTCCCCAATAAACAAAGTCCCCCCTCTTCCCAATAAATAAATAAAGTACCCCCTCTCCCCAATAAATAAATAAACTACCCCCTCTCCAATAAATAAATAAAGTACCCCTTCTCCCCAATAAATAAATAAAGTACCCCCTCTCCCCAATAAATAAATAAAGTCCCCCTCTCCCTAATAAATAAATAAAGTACCCCCTCTCCCCAATAATTAAATAAAGTCCCCCTCTCCCTAATAAATAAATAAAGTACCCCCTCTCCCCAATAAATAAAGTACCCCCTCTCCCCAATAAATAAAGTACCCCTTCTCCCCAATAAATAAATGAACTCCCCCCTCTCCCCAATAAATAAATAAAGTCCCCCCTCTCCCCAATAAATAAAGTACCCCCTCTCCCCAATAAATAAATAAAGTACCCCCTCTCCCCAATAAATAAATAAAGTACCCCTTCTCCCCAATAAATAAATAAAGTACCCCCTCTCCCCAATAAATAAAGTCCCCCTTCTCCCCAATAAATAAAGTCCCCCCTCACCCCAATAAATAAAGTACCCCCTCTCCCCAATAAATAAAGTCCCCCCTCTCCCCAATAAATAAAGTCCCACCTCTCCCCAATAAATAAAGTACCCCCTCTCCCCAATAAATAAAGTACCCCTTCTGCCCAATATATAAAGTACCCCCTCTCCTCAAAAAATAAATTACCCCCTCTCCCCAATAAATAAAGTACCCCCTCTCCCCAATAAATTAATAAACTACCCCCTCTCCCCAATAAATAAAGTACCCCCTCTCCTCAATAAATAAAAAAAGTACCCCTTCTCCCCAATAAATAAAGTACCCCCTCTCCCCAATAAGTAAAGTACCCCCTCTCTCCAATGAATAAATAAAGTACCCCCTCTCCCCAATAAGTAAAGTACCCCCTCTCCCCAATAAATAAAGTACCCCCTCTCCCCAATAAATAAAGTACCCCCTCTCCTCAATAAATAAATAAAGTACCCCCTCTCCCCAATAAATAAAGTCCCCCCTCTCCCCAATAAATAAAATACCCCCTATCCCCAATATATAAATAAAGTACCCCCTCTCCCCAATAAATAAAGTCCCCCCTCTTCCCAATAAATAAAAAAAGTACCCCCTCTCCCCAATAAATAAATAAAGTACCCCCTCTCCCCAATAAATAAAGTCCCCCCTCTCCCCAATAAATAAAGTACCCCCTCTCCCCAATAAATAAAGTACCCCCTCTCCCCAATAAATAAAGTCCCCCCTCTCCCCAATAAATAAAGTACCCCCTCCCCCCAATAAATAAAGTACCCCCTCTCCCCAATATATAAAGTACCCCCTCTCCCCAATAAATAAAGTCCCCCCTCTTCCCAATAAATAAATAAAGTACCCCCTCTCCCCAATAAATAAATAAACTACCCCCTCTCCAATAAATAAATAAAGTACCCCTTCTCCCCAATAAATAAATAAAGTCCCCCTCTCCCTAATAAATAAATAAAGTACCCCCTCTCCCCAATAATTAAATAAAGTCCCCCTCTCCCTAATAAATAAATAAAGTACCCCCTCTCCCCAATAAATAAAGTACCCCCTCTCCCCAATAAATAAAGTACCCCTTCTCCCCAATAAATAAATGAACTCCCCCCTCTCCCCAATAAATAAATAAAGTCCCCCCTCTCCCCAATAAATAAAGTACCCCCTCTCCCCAATAAATAAATAAAGTACCCCCTCTCCCCAATAAATAAATAAAGTACCCCTTCTCCCCAATAAATAAATAAAGTACCCCCTCTCCCCAATAAATAAAGTCCCCCTTCTCCCCAATAAATAAAGTCCCCCCTCACCCCAATAAATAAAGTACCCCCTCTCCCCAATAAATAAAGTCCCCCCTCTCCCCAATAAATAAAGTCCCCCCTCTCCCCAATAAATAAAGTACCCCCTCTCCCCAATAAATAAAGTACCCCCTCTGCCCAATATATAAAGTACCCCCTCTCCTCAAAAAATAAATTACCCCCTCTCCCCAATAAATAAAGTACCCCCTCTCCCCAATAAATTAATAAACTACCCCCTCTCCCCAATAAATAAAGTACCCCCTCTCCTCAATAAATAAAAAAAGTACCCCTTCTCCCCAATAAATAAAGTACCCCCTCTCCCCAATAAGTAAAGTACCCCCTCTCTCCAATGAATAAATAAAGTACCCCCTCTCCCCAATAAGTAAAGTATCCCCTCTCCCCAATAAATAAAGTACCCCCTCTCCCCAATAAATAAAGTACCCCCTCTCCTCAATAAATAAATAAAGTACCGCCTCTCCCCAATAAATAAAGTCCCCCCTCTCCCCAATAAATAAAGTACCCCCTATCCCCAATATATAAATAAAGTACCCCCTCTCCCCAATAAATAAAGTCCCCCCTCTTCCCAATAAATAAAAAAAGTACCCCCTCTCCCCAATAAATAAATAAAGTACCCCCTCTCCCCAATAAATAAAGTACCCCCTCTCCCCAATAAATAAATCAAGTACCCCCTCTCCCCAATAAATAAAGTCCCCCCTCTTCCCAATAAATAAATAAAGTATCCCCTCTCCCCAATAAATAAATAAAGTACCCCCTCTCCCCAATAAATAAAGTACCCCCTCTCCCCAATAAATAAATCAAGTACCCCCTCTCCCCAATAAATAAATAAACTACCCCCTCTCCCCAATAAATAAATAAACTACCCCCTCTCCAATAAATAAATAAACTACCCCCTATCCCCAATATATAAATAAAGTACCCCCTCTCCCCAATAAATAAAGTCCCCCCTCTTCCCAATAAATAAATAAAGTACCCCCTCTCCCCAATAAATAAAGTCCCCCCTCTCCCCAATAAATAAAGTACCCCCTCTCCCCAATAAATAAAGTACCCCCTCTCCCCAATAAATAAAGTCCCCCCTCTCCCCAATAAATAAAGTACCCCCTCCCCCCAATAAATAAAGTACCCCCTCTCCCCAATATATAAAGTACCCCCTCTCCCCAATAAATAAAGTCCCCCCTCTTCCCAATAAATAAATAAAGTACCCCCTCTCCCCAATAAATAAATAAACTACCCCCTCTCCAATAAATAAATAAAGTACCCCTTCTCCCCAATAAATAAATAAAGTCCCCCTCTCCCTAATAAATAAATAAAGTACCCCCTCTCCCCAATAATTAAATAAAGTCCCCCTCTCCCTAATAAATAAATAAAGTACCCCCTCTCCCCAATAAATAAAGTACCCCCTCTCCCCAATAAATAAAGTACCCCTTCTCCCCAATAAATAAATGAACTCCCCCCTCTCCCCAATAAATAAATAAAGTCCCCCCTCTCCCCAATAAATAAAGTACCCCCTCTCCCCAATAAATAAATAAAGTACCCCCTCTCCCCAATAAATAAATAAAGTACCCCTTCTCCCCAATAAATAAATAAAGTACCCCCTCTCCCCAATAAATAAAGTCCCCCTTCTCCCCAATAAATAAAGTCCCCCCTCACCCCAATAAATAAAGTCCCCCCTCTCCCCAATAAATAAAGTCCCCCCTCTCCCCAATAAATAAAGTACCCCCTCTCCCCAATAAATAAAGTACCCCCTCTGCCCAATATATAAAGTACCCCCTCTCCTCAAAAAATAAATTACCCCCTCTCCCCAATAAATAAAGTACCCCCTCTCCCCAATAAATTAATAAACTACCCCCTCTCCCCAATAAATAAAGTACCCCCTCTCCTCAATAAATAAAAAAAGTACCCCTTCTCCCCAATAAATAAAGTACCCCCTCTCCCCAATAAGTAAAGTACCCCCTCTCTCCAATGAATAAATAAAGTACCCCCTCTCCCCAATAAGTAAAGTATCCCCTCTCCCCAATAAATAAAGTACCCCCTCTCCCCAATAAATAAAGTACCCCCTCTCCTCAATAAATAAATAAAGTACCCCCTCTCCCCAATAAATAAAGTCCCCCCTCTCCCCAATAAATAAAGTACCCCCTATCCCCAATATATAAATAAAGTACCCCCTCTCCCCAATAAATAAAGTCCCCCCTCTTCCCAATAAATAAAAAAAGTACCCCCTCTCCCCAATAAATAAATAAAGTACCCCCTCTCCCCAATAAATAAAGTACCCCCTCTCCCCAATAAATAAATCAAGTACCCCCTCTCCCCAATAAATAAAGTCCCCCCTCTTCCCAATAAATAAATAAAGTATCCCCTCTCCCCAATAAATAAATAAAGTACCCCCTCTCCCCAATAAATAAAGTACCCCCTCTCCCCAATAAATAAATCAAGTACCCCCTCTCCCCAATAAATAAATAAACTACCCCCTCTCCCCAATAAATAAATAAACTACCCCCTCTCCAATAAATAAATAAACTACCCCTCTCCCCAATAAATAAATAAAGTACCCCCTCTCCCCAATATATAAAGTACCCCCTCTCCCCAATAAATAAAGTCCCCCCTCTTCCCAATAAATAAATAAAGTACCCCCTCTCCCCAATAAATAAATAAACTACCCCCTCTCCAATAAATAAATAAAGTACCCCTTCTCCCCAATAAATAAATAAAGTACCCCCTCTCCCCAATAAATAAATAAAGTCCCCCTCTCCCTAATAAATAAATAAAGTACCCCCTCTCCCCAATAATTAAATAAAGTCCCCCTCTCCCCAATAAATAAATAAAGTACCCCCTCTCCCCAATAAATATAGTACCCCCTCTCCCCAATAAATAAAGTACCCCTTCTCCCCAATAAATAAATGAACTCCCCCCTCTCCCCAATAAATAAATAAAGTCCCCCCTCTCCCCAATAAATAAAGTACCCCCTCTCCCCAATAAATAAATAAAGTACCCCCTCTCCCCAATAAATAAATAAAGTACCCCTTCTCCCCAATAAATAAATAAAGTACCCCCTCTCCCCAATAAATAAAGTCCAACTTCTCCCCAATAAATAAAGTCCCCCCTCACCCCAATAAATAAAGTACCCCCTCTCCCCAATAAATAAAGTCCCCCCTCTCCCCAATGAATAAAGTCCCCCCTCTCCCCAATAAATAAAGTACCCCCTCTCCCCAATAAATAAAGTACCCCTTCTGCCCAATATATAAAGTACCCCCTCTCCTCAAAAAATAAATTACCCCCTCTCCCCAATAAATAAAGTACCCCCTCTCCCCAATAAATTAATAAACTACCCCCTCTCCCCAATAAATAAAGTACCCCCTCTCCTCAATAAATAAAAAAAGTACCCCTTCTCCCCAATAAATAAAGTACCCCCTCTCCCCAATAAGTAAAGTACCCCCTCTCTCCAATGAATAAATAAAGTACCCCCTCTCCCCAATAAGTAAAGTACCCCCTCTCCCCAATAAATAAAGTACCCCCTCTCCCCAATAAATAAAGTACCCCCTCTCCTCAATAAATAAATAAAGTACCCCCTCTCCCCAATAAATAAAGTCCCCCCTCTCCCCAATAAATAAAGTACCCCCTATCCCCAATATATAAATAAAGTACCCCCTCTCCCCAATAAATAAAGTCCCCCCTCTTCCCAATAAATAAAAAAAGTACCCCCTCTCCCCAATAAATAAATAAAGTACCCCCTCTCCCCAATAAATAAAGTACCCCCTCTCCCCAATAAATAAATCAAGTACCCCCTCTCCCCAATAAATAAAGTCCCCCCTCTTCCCAATAAATAAATAAAGTATCCCCTCTCCCCAATAAATAAATAAAGTACCCCCTCTCCCCAATAAATAAAGTACCCCCTCTCCCCAATAAATAAATCAAGTACCCCCTCTCCCCAATAAATAAATAAACTACCCCCTCTCCAATAAATAAATAAACTACCCCTCTCCCCAATAAATAAATAAAGTACCCCCTCTCCCCAATAAATAAATAAAGTCCCCCCTCTCCCTAATAAATAAATAAAGTACCCCGTCTCCCCAATAAATAAATAAAGTACCCCCTCTCCCCAATAAATAAAGTACCCCCTCTCCCCAATAAATAAAGTCCCCCCTCTCCCCAATAAATAAAGTACCCCCTCCCCCCAATAAATAAAGTACCCCCTCTCCCCAATATATAAAGTACCCCCTCTCCCCAATAAATAAAGTCCCCCCTCTTCCCAATAAATAAATAAAGTACCCCCTCTCCCCAATAAATAAATAAAGTACCCCCTCTCCAATAAATAAATAAAGTACCCCTTCTCCCCAATAAATAAATAAAGTACCCCCTCTCCCCAATAAATAAATAAAGTCCCCCTCTCCCTAATAAATAAATAAAGTACCCCCTCTCCCCAATAATTAAATAAAGTCCCCCTCTCCCTAATAAATAAATAAAGTAAACCCCTCTCCCCAATAAATAAAGTACCCCCTCTCCCCAATAAATAAATCAAGTACCCCCTCTCCCCAATAAATAAATAAACTACCCCCTCTCCCCAATAAATAAATAAACTACCCCCTCTCCAATAAATAAATAAACTACCCCTCTCCCCAATAAATAAATAAAGTACCCCCTCTCCCCAATAAATAAATAAAGTCCCCCTCTCCCTAATAAATAAATAAAGTACCCCGTCTCCCCAATAAATAAATAAAGTACCCCCTCTCCCCAATAAATAAAGTACCCCCTCTCCCCAATAAATAAAGTACCCCCTCTCCCCAATAAATAAATAAAGTACCCCCCTCTCCCCAATAAATAAAGTACCCCCTCTCCCCAATAAATAAATAGAGTACTCCCTCTCCCCAATAAATAAATAAAGTACCCCCTCTCCCCAATAAATAAAGTACCCCCTCTCCCCAATAAATAAAGTACCCCAACTCCCTAATAAATAAAGTACCCCTTCTCCCCAATAAATAAAGTATCCCCTCTCCCCAATAAATAAATAAACTACCCCCTCTCCCCAATAAATAAATAAATAAATAATTAGCCCCTCTCCCCAATAAATAAAGTCCCCCTTCTCCCCAATTAATAAAGTCCCCCCTCTCCCCAATAAATAAAGTACCCCCTCTCCCCAATAAATAAAGTCCCCCCTCTCCCCAATAAATAAAGTCCCCCCTCTCCCCAATAAATAAAGTACCCCCTCTCCCCAATAAATAAAGTACCCCCTCTCCCCAATATATAAAGTACCCCCTCTCCTCAAAAAATAAAGTAACCCCTCTCCCCAAAAAATAAAGTACCCCCTCTCCTCAATAAATAAATAAAGTACCCCCTCTCCCCAATAAATAAAGTACCCCCTCTCCCCAATAAGTAAAGTACCCCCTCTCTCCAATAAATAAATAAAGTACCCCCTCTCCCCATTAAATAAAGTACCCCCTCTCCCCAATAAATAAAGTATCTCCTCTCCCCAATAAATAAAGTACCCCCTCTCCCCAATAAATAAAGTACCCCCTCTCCTCAATAAATGAATAAAGTACCCCCTCTCCCCAATAAATAAAGTCCCCCCTCTCCCCAATAAATAAAGTACCCCCTATCCCCAATATATAAATAAAGTACCCCCTCTCCCCAATAAATAAAGTCCCCCCTCTTCCCAATAAATAAAAAAAGTACCCCCTCTCCCTAATAAATAAATAAAGTACCCCCTCTCCCCAATAAATAAAGTACCCCCTCTCCCCAATAAATAAATCAAGTACCCCCTCTCCCCAATAAATAAAGTCCCCCCTCTTCCCAATAAATAAATAAAGTATCCCCTCTCCCCAATAAATAAATAAAGTACCCCCTCTCCCCAATAAATAAAGTACCCCCTCTCCCCAATAAATAAATCAAGTACCCCCTCTCCCCAATAAATAAATAAACTACCCCCTCTCCCCAATAAATAAATAAACTACCCCCTCTCCAATAAATAAATAAACTACCCCTCTCCCCAATAAATAAATAAAGTACCCCCTCTCCCCAATATATAAAGTACCCCCTCTCCCCAATAAACAAAGTCCCCCCTCTTCCCAATAAATAAATAAAGTACCCCCTCTCCCCAATAAATAAATAAACTACCCCCTCTCCAATAAATAAATAAAGTACCCCTTCTCCCCAATAAATAAATAAAGTACCCCCTCTCCCCAATAAATAAATAAAGTCCCCCTCTCCCTAATAAATAAATAAAGTACCCCCTCTCCCCAATAATTAAATAAAGTCCCCCTCTCCCTAATAAATAAATAAAGTACCCCCTCTCCCCAATAAATAAAGTACCCCCTCTCCCCAATAAATAAAGTACCCCTTCTCCCCAATAAATAAATGAACTCCCCCCTCTCCCCAATAAATAAATAAAGTCCCCCCTCTCCCCAATAAATAAAGTACCCCCTCTCCCCAATAAATAAATAAAGTACCCCCTCTCCCCAATAAATAAATAAAGTACCCCTTCTCCCCAATAAATAAATAAAGTACCCCCTCTCCCCAATAAATAAAGTCCCCCTTCTCCCCAATAAATAAAGTCCCCCCTCACCCCAATAAATAAAGTACCCCCTCTCCCCAATAAATAAAGTCCCCCCTCTCCCCAATAAATCAAGTACCCCCTCTCCCCAATAAATAAATAAACTACCCCCTCTCCCCAATAAATAAATAAACTACCCCCTCTCCAATAAATAAATAAACTACCCCTCTCCCCAATAAATAAATAAAGTACCCCCTCTCCCCAATAAATAAATAAAGTCCCCCCTCTCCCTAATAAATAAATAAAGTACCCCGTCTCCCCAATAAATAAATAAAGTACCCCCTCTCCCCAATAAATAAAGTACCCCCTCTCCCCAATAAATAAAGTATCCCCTCTCCCCAATAAATAAATAAAGTACCCCCTCTCCCCAATAAATAAAGTACCCCCTCTCCCCAATAAATAAATAGAGTACTCCCTCTCCCCAATAAATAAATAAAGTACCCCCTCTCCCCAATAAATAAAGTACCCCCTCTCCCCAATAAATAAAGTACCCCAACTCCCTAATAAATAAAGTACCCCTTCTCCCCAATAAATAAAGTATCCCCTCTCCCCAATAAATAAATAAACTACCCCCTCTCCCCAATAAATAAATAAATAAATAATTAGCCCCTCTCCCCAATAAATAAAGTCCCCCTTCTCCCCAATTAATAAAGTCCCCCCTCTCCCCAATAAATAAAGTACCCCCTCTCCCCAATAAATAAAGTCCCCCCTCTCCCCAATAAATAAAGTCCCCCCTCTCCCCAATAAATAAAGTACCCCCTCTCCCCAATAAATAAAGTACCCCCTCTCCCCAATATATAAAGTACCCCCTCTCCTCAAAAAATAAAGTACCCCCTCTCCCCAATAAATAAAGTACCCCCTCTCCTCAATAAATAAATAAAGTACCCCCTCTCCCCAATTAATAAAGTACCCCCTCTCCCCAATAAGTAAAGTACCCCCTCTCTCCAATAAATAAATAAAGTACCCCCTCTCCCCATTAAATAAAGTACCCCCTCTCCCCAATAAATAAAGTATCCCCTCTCCCCAATAAATAAAGTACCCCCTCTCCCCAATAAGTAAAGTACCCCCTCTCCTCAATAAATGAATAAAGTACCCCCTCTCCCCAATAAATAAAGTACCCCCTATCCCCAATATATGAATAAAGTACCCCCTCTCCCCAATAAATAAAGTCCCCCCTCTTCCCAATAAATAAAAAAAGTACCCCCTCTCCCTAATAAATAAATAAAGTACCCCCTCTCCCCAATAAATAAAGTACCCCCTCTCCCCAATAAATAAATCAAGTACCCCCTCTCCCCAATAAATAAAGTCCCCCCTCTTCCCAATAAATAAATAAAGTATCCCCTCTCCCCAATAAATAAATAAAGTACCCCCTCTCCCCAATAAATAAAGTACCCCCTCTCCCCAATAAATAAATCAAGTACCCCCTCTCCCCAATAAATAAATAAACTACCCCCTCTCCCCAATAAATAAATAAACTACCCCCTCTCCAATAAATAAATAAACTACCCCTCTCCCCAATAAATAAATAAAGTACCCCCTCTCCCCAATATATAAAGTACCCCCTCTCCCCAATAAACAAAGTCCCCCCTCTTCCCAATAAATAAATAAAGTACCCCCTCTCCCCAATAAATAAATAAACTACCCCCTCTCCAATAAATAAATAAAGTACCCCTTCTCCCCAATAAATAAATAAAGTACCCCCTCTCCCCAATAAATAAATAAAGTACCCCTTCTCCCCAATAAATAAATAAAGTACCCCCTCTCCCCAATAAATAAAGTCCCCCTTCTCCCCAATAAATAAAGTCCCCCCTCACCCCAATAAATAAAGTACCCCCTCTAACCAATAAATAAAGTCCCCCCTCTCCCCAATAAATCAAGTACCCCCTCTCCCCAATAAATAAATAAACTACCCCCTCTCCCCAATAAATAAATAAACTACCCCCTCTCCAATAAATAAATAAACTACCCCTCTCCCCAATAAATAAATAAAGTACCCCCTCTCCCCAATAAATAAATAAAGTCCCCCCTCTCCCTAATAAATAAATAAAGTACCCCGTCTCCCCAATAAATAAATAAAGTACCCCCTCTCCCCAATAAATAAAGTACCCCCTCTCCCCAATAAATAAAGTATCCCCTCTCCCCAATAAATAAATAAAGTACCCCCTCTCCCCAATAAATAAAGTACCCCCTCTCCCCAATAAATAAATAGAGTACTCCCTCTCCCCAATAAATAAATAAAGTACCCCCTCTCCCCAATAAATAAAGTACCCCCTCTCCCCAATAAATAAAGTACCCCAACTCCCTAATAAATAAAGTACCCCTTCTCCCCAATAAATAAAGTATCCCCTCTCCCCAATAAATAAATAAACTACCCCCTCTCCCCAATAAATAAATAAATAAATAATTAGCCCCTCTCCCCAATAAATAAAGTCCCCCTTCTCCCCAATTAATAAAGTCCCCCCTCTCCCCAATAAATAAAGTACCCCCTCTCCCCAATAAATAAAGTCCCCCCTCTCCCCAATAAATAAAGTCCCCCCTCTCCCCAATAAATAAAGTACCCCCTCTCCCCAATAAATAAAGTACCCCCTCTCCCCAATATATAAAGTACCCCCTCTCCTCAAAAAATAAAGTACCCCCGCTCCCCAATAAATAAAGTACCCCCTCTCCTCAATAAATAAATAAAGTACCCCCTCTCCCCAATAAATAAAGTACCCCCTCTCCCCAATAAGTAAAGTACCCCCTCTCTCCAATAAATAAATAAAGTACCCCCTCTCCCCATTAAATAAAGTACCCCCTCTCCCCAATAAATAAAGTATCCCCTCTCCACAATAAATAAAGTACCCCCTCTCCCCAATAAGTAAAGTACCCCCTCTCCTCAATAAATGAATAAAGTACCCCCTCTCCCCAATAAATAAAGTACCCCCTATCCCCAATATATAAATAAAGTACCCCCTCTCCCCAATAAATAAAGTCCCCCCTCTTCCCAATAAATAAAAAAAGTACCCCCTCTCCCTAATAAATAAATAAAGTACCCCCTCTCCCCAATAAATAAAGTACCCCCTCTCCCCAATAAATAAATCAAGTACCCCCTCTCCCCAATAAATAAAGTCCCCCCTCTTCCCAATAAATAAATAAAGTATCCCCTCTCCCCAATAAATAAATAAAGTACCCCCTCTCCCCAATAAATAAAGTACCCCCTCTCCCCAATAAATAAATCAAGTACCCCCTCTCCCCAATAAATAAATAAACTACCCCCTCTCCCCAATAAATAAATAAACTACCCCCTCTCCAATAAATAAATAAACTACCCCTCTCCCCAATAAATAAATAAAGTACCCCCTCTCCCCAATATATAAAGTACCCCCTCTCCCCAATAAACAAAGTCCCCCCTCTTCCCAATAAATAAATAAAGTACCCCCTCTCCCCAATAAATAAATAAACTACCCCCTCTCCAATAAATAAATAAAGTACCCCTTCTCCCCAATAAATAAATAAAGTACCCCCTCTCCCCAATAAATAAATAAAGTCCCCCTCTCCCTAATAAATAAATAAAGTACCCCCTCTCCCCAATAATTAAATAAAGTCCCCCTCTCCCTAATAAATAAATAAAGTACCCGCTCTCCCCAATAAATAAAGTACCCCCTCTCCCCAATAAATAAAGTACCCCTTCTCCCCAATAAATAAATGAACTCCCCCCTCTCCCCAATAAATAAATAAAGTCCCCCCTCTCCCCAATAAATAAAGTACCCCCTCTCCCCAATAAATAAATAAAGTACCCCCTCTCCCCAATAAATAAATAAAGTACCCCTTCTCCCCAATAAATAAATAAAGTACCCCCTCTCCCCAATAAATAAATAAAGTACCCCGTCTCCCCAATAAATAAATAAAGTACCCCCTCTCCCCAATAAATAAAGTCCCCCTTCTCCCCAATAAATAAAGTCCCCCCTCACCCCAATAAATAAAGTACCCCCTCTCCCCAATAAATAAAGTCCCCCCTCTCCCCAATAAATAAAGTCCCACCTCTCCCCAATAAATAAAGTACCCCCTCTCCCCAATAAATAAAGTACCCCTTCTGCCCAATATATAAAGTACCCCCTCTCCTCAAAAAATAAATTACCCCCTCTCCCCAATAAATAAAGTACCCCCTCTCCCCAATAAATTAATAAACTACCCCCTCTCCCCAATAAATAAAGTACACCCTCTCCTCAATAAATAAAAAAAGTACCCCTTCTCCCCAATAAATAAAGTACCCCCTCTCCCCAATAAGTAAAGTACCCCCTCTCTCCAATGAATAAATAAAGTACCCCCTCTCCCCAATAAGTAAAGTACCCCCTCTCCCCAATAAATAAAGTACCCCCTCTCCCCAATAAATAAAGTACCCCCTCTCCTCAATAAATAAATAAAGTACCCCCTCTCCCCAATAAATAAAGTCCCCCCTCTCCCCAATAAATAAAATACCCCCTATGCCCAATATATAAATAAAGTACCCCCTCTCCCCAATAAATAAAGTCCCCCCTCTTCCCAATAAATAAAAAAAGTACCCCCTCTCCCCAATAAATAAATAAAGTACCCCCTCTCCCCAATAAATAAAGTCCCCCCTCTCCCCAATAAATAAAGTACCCCCTCTCCCCAATAAATAAAGTCCCCCCTCTCCCCAATAAATAAAGTCCCCCCTCTCCCCAATAAATAAAGTACCCCCTCTCCCCAATAAATAAAGTACCCCCTCTGCCCAATATATAAAGTACCCCCTCTCCTCAAAAAATAAATTACCCCCTCTCCCCAATAAATAAAGTACCCCCTCTCCCCAATAAATTAATAAACTACCCCCTCTCCCCAATAAATAAAGTACCCCCTCTCCTCAATAAATAAAAAAAGTACCCCTTCTCCCCAATAAATAAAGTACCCCCTCTCCCCAATAAGTAAAGTACCCCCTCTCTCCAATGAATAAATAAAGTACCCCCTCTCCCCAATAAGTAAAGTATCCCCTCTCCCCAATAAATAAAGTACCCCCTCTCCCCAATAAATAAAGTACCCCCTCTCCTCAATAAATAAATAAAGTACCCCCTCTCCCCAATAAATAAAGTCCCCCCTCTCCCCAATAAATAAAGTACCCCCTATCCCCAATATGTAAATAAAGTACCCCCTCTCCCCAATAAATAAAGTCCCCCCTCTTCCCAATAAATAAAAAAAGTACCCCCTCTCCCCAATAAATAAATAAAGTACCCCCTCTCCCCAATAAATAAAGTACCCCCTCTCCCCAATAAATAAATCAAGTACCCCCTCTCCCCAATAAATAAAGTCCCCCCTCTTCCCAATAAATAAATAAAGTATCCCCTCTCCCCAATAAATAAATAAAGTACCCCCTCTCCCCAATAAATAAAGTACCCCCTCTCCCCAATAAATAAATCAAGTACCCCCTCTCCCCAATAAATAAATAAACTACCCCCTCTCCCCAATAAATAAATAAACTACCCCCTCTCCAATAAATGAATAAACTACCCCCTATCCCCAATATATAAATAAAGTACCCCCTCTCCCCAATATATAAAGTACCCCCTCTCCCCAATAAATAAAGTCCCCCCTCTTCCCAATAAATAAATAAAGTACCCCCTCTCCCCAATAAATAAATAAACTACCCCCTCTCCAATAAATAAATAAAGTACCCCTTCTCCCCAATAAATAAATAAAGTCCCCCTCTCCCTAATAAATAAATAAAGTACCCCCTCTCCCCAATAATTAAATAAAGTCCCCCTCTCCCTAATAAATAAATAAAGTACCCCCTCTCCCCAATAAATAAAGTACCCCCTCTCCCCAATAAATAAAGTACCCCTTCTCCCCAATAAATAAATGAACTCCCCCCTCTCCCCAATAAATAAATAAAGTCCCCCCTCTCCCCAATAAATAAAGTACCCCCTCTCCCCAATAAATAAATAAAGTACCCCCTCTCCCCAATAAATAAATAAAGTACCCCTTCTCCCCAATAAATAAATAAAGTACCCCCCTCTCCCCAATAAATAAAGTCCCCCTTCTCCCCAATAAATAAAGTCCCCCCTCACCCCAATAAATAAAGTACCCCCTCTCCCCAATAAATAAAGTCCCCCCTCTCCCCAATAAATAAAGTCCCCCCTCTCCCCAATAAATAAAGTACCCCCTCTCCCCAATAAATAAAGTACCCACTCTGCCCAATATATAAAGTACCCCCTCTCCTCAAAAAATAAATTACCCCCTCTCCCCAATAAATAAAGTACCCCCTCTCCCCAATAAATTAATAAACTACCCCCTCTCCCCAATAAATAAAGTACCCCCTCTCCTCAATAAATATAAAAAGTACCCCTTCTCCCCAATAAATAAAGTACCCCCTCTCCCCAATAAGTAAAGTACCCCCTCTCTCCAATGAATAAATAAAGTACCCCCTCTCCCCAATAAGTAAAGTATCCCCTCTCCCCAATAAATAAAGTACCCCCTCTCCCCAATAAATAAAGTACCCCCTCTCCTCAATAAATAAATAAAGTACCGCCTCTCCCCAATAAATAAAGTCCCCCCTCTCCCCAATAAATAAAGTACCCCCTATCCCCAATATATAAATAAAGTACCCCCTCTCCCCAATAAATAAAGTCCCCCCTCTTCCCAATAAATAAAAAAGTACCCCCTCTCCCCAATAAATAAATAAAGTACCCCCTCTCCCCAATAAATAAAGTACCCCCTCTCCCCAATAAATAAATCAAGTACCCCCTCTCCCCAATAAATAAAGTCCCCCCTCTTCCCAATAAATAAATAAAGTATCCCCTCTCCCCAATAAATAAATAAAGTACCCCCTCTCCCCAATAAATAAAGTACCCCCTCTCCCCAATAAATAAATCAAGTACCCCCTCTCCCCAATAAATAAATAAACTACCCCCTCTCCCCAATAAATAAATAAACTACCCCCTCTCCAATAAATAAATAAACTACCCCCTATCCCCAATATATAAATAAAGTACCCCCTCTCCCCAATAAATAAAGTCCCCCCTCTTCCCAATAAATAAATAAAGTACCCCCTCTCCCCAATAAATAAAGTCCCCCCTCTCCCCAATAAATAAAGTACCCCCTCTCCCCAATAAATAAAGTACCCCCTCTCCCCAATAAATAAAGTCCCCCCTCTCCCCAATAAATAAAGTACCCCCTCCCCCCAATAAATAAAGTACCCCCTCTCCCCAATATATAAAGTACCCCCTCTCCCCAATAAATAAAGTCCCCCCTCTTCCCAATAAATAAATAAAGTACCCCCTCTCCCCAATAAATAAATAAACTACCCCCTCTCCAATAAATAAATAAAGTACCCCTTCTCCCCAATAAATAAATAAAGTCCCCTTCTCCCTAATAAATAAATAAAGTACCCCCTCTCCCCAATAATTAAATAAAGTCCCCCTCTCCCTAATAAATAAATAAAGTACCCCCTCTCCCCAATAAATGAAGTACCCCCTCTCCCCAATAAATAAAGTACCCCTTCTCCCCAATAAATAAATGAACTCCCCCCTCTCCCCAATAAATAAATAAAGTCCCCCCTCTCCCCAATAAATAAAGTACCCCCTCTCCCCAATAAATAAATAAAGTACCCCCTCTCCCCAATAAATAAATAAAGTACCCCTTCTCCCCAATAAATAAATAAAGTACCCCCTCTCCCCAATAAATAAAGTCCCCCTTCTCCCCAATAAATAAAGTCCCCCCTCACCCCAATAAATAAAGTACCCCCTCTCCCCAATAAATAAAGTCCCCCCTCTCCCCAATAAATAAAGTCCCCCCTCTCCCCAATAAATAAAGTACCCCCTCTCCCCAATAAATAAAGTACCCCCTCTGCCCAATATATAAAGTACCCCCTCTCCTCAAAAAATAAATTACCCCCTCTCCCCAATAAATAAAGTACCCCCTCTCCCCAATAAATTAATAAACTACCCCCTCTCCCCAATAAATAAAGTACCCCCTCTCCTCAATAAATAAAAAAAGTACCCCTTCTCCCCAATAAATAAAGTACCCCCTCTCCCCAATAAGTAAAGTACCCCCTCTCTCCAATGAATAAATAAAGTACCCCCTCTCCCCAATAAGTAAAGTATCCCCTCTCCCCAATAAATAAAGTACCCCCTCTCCCCAATAAATAAAGTACCCCCTCTCCTCAATAAATAAATAAAGTACCCCCTCTCCCCAATAAATAAAGTCCCCCCTCTCCCCAATAAATAAAGTACCCCCTATCCCCAATATATAAATAAAGTACCCCCTCTCCCCAATAAATAAAGTCCCCCCTCTTCCCAATAAATAAAAAAAGTACCCCCTCTCCCCAATAAATAAATAAAGTACCCCCTCTCCCCAATAAATAAAGTACCCCCTCTCCCCAATAAATAAATCAAGTACCCCCTCTCCCCAATAAATAAAGTCCCCCCTCTTCCCAATAAATAAATAAAGTATCCCCTCTCCCCAATAAATAAATAAAGTACCCCCTCTCCCCAATAAATAAAGTACCCCCTCTCCCCAATAAATAAATCAAGTACCCCCTCTCCCCAATAAATAAATAAACTACCCCCTCTCCCCAATAAATAAATAAACTACCCCCTCTCCAATAAATAAATAAACTACCCCTCTCCCCAATAAATAAATAAAGTACCCCCTCTCCCCAATAAATAAATAAAGTCCCCCCTCTCCCTAATAAATAAATAAAGTACCCCGTCTCCCCAATAAATAAATAAAGTACCCCCTCTCCCCAATAAATAAAGTACCCCCTCTCCCCAATAAATAAAGTACCCCCTCTCCCCAATAAATAAATAAAGTACCCCCTCTCCCCAATAAATAAAGTACCCCCTCTCCCCAATAAATAAATAGAGTACTCCCTCTCCCCAATAAATAAATAAAGTACCCCCTCTCCCCAATAAATAAAGTACCCCCTCTCCCCAATAAATAAATAAAGTACCCCCTCTCCAATAAATAAATAAACTACCCCTCTCCCCAATAAATAAATAAAGTACCCCCTCTCCCCAATAAATAAATAAAGTCCCCCTCTCCCTAATAAATAAATAAAGTACCCCCTCTCCCCAATAAATAAATAAAGTACCCCATCTCCCCAATAAATAAAGTCCATCTTCTCCCCAATAAATAAAGTCCCCCCTCTCCCCAATAAATAAAGTACCCCCTCTCCCCAATAAATAAAGTACCCCCTCTCCCCAATAAATAAAGTCCCCCCTCTCCCCAATAAATAAAGTACCCCCTCCCCCCAATAAATAAAGTACCCCCTCTCCCCAATATATAAAGTACCCCCTCTCCCCAATAAATAAAGTCCCCCCTCTTCCCAATAAATAAATAAAGTACCCCCTCTCCCCAATAAATAAATAAAGTACCCCCTCTCCAATAAATAAATAAAGTACCCCTTCTCCCCAATAAATAAATAAAGTACCCCCTCTCCCCAATAAATAAATAAAGTCCCCCTCTCCCTAATAAATAAATAAAGTACCCCCTCTCCCCAATAATTAAATAAAGTCCCCCTCTCCCTAATAAATAAATAAAGTAAACCCCTCTCCCCAAAAAATAAAGTACCCCCTCTCCCCAATAAATAAATCAAGTACCCCCTCTCCCCAATAAATAAATAAACTACCCCCTCTCCCCAATAAATAAATAAACTACCCCCTCTCCAATAAATAAATAAACTACCCCTCTCCCCAATAAATAAATAAAGTACCCCCTCTCCCCAATAAATAAATAAAGTCCCCCCTCTCCCTAATAAATAAATAAAGTACCCCGTCTCCCCAATAAATAAATAAAGTACCCCCTCTCCCCAATAAATAAAGTACCCCCTCTCCCCAATAAATAAAGTACCCCCTCTCCCCAATAAATAAATAAAGTACCCCCTCTCCCCAATAAATAAAGTACCCCCTCTCCCCAATAAATAAATAGAGTACTCCCTCTCCCCAATAAATAAATAAAGTACCCCCTCTCCCCAATAAATAAAGTACCCCCTCTCCCCAATAAATAAAGTACCCCAACTCCCTAATAAATAAAGTACCCCTTCTCCCCAATAAATAAAGTATCCCCTCTCCCCAATAAATAAATAAACTACCCCCTCTCCCCAATAAATAAATAAATAAATAATTAGCCCCTCTCCCCAATAAATAAAGTCCCCCTTCTCCCCAATTAATAAAGTCCCCCCTCTCCCCAATAAATAAAGTACCCCCTCTCCCCAATAAATAAAGTCCCCCCTCTCCCCAATAAATAAAGTCCCCCCTCTCCCCAATAAATAAAGTACCCCCTCTCCCCAATAAATAAAGTACCCCCTCTCCCCAATATATAAAGTACCCCCTCTCCTCAAAAAATAAAGTACCCCCTCTCCCCAATAAATAAAGTACCCCCTCTCCTCAATAAATAAATAAAGTACCCCCTCTCCCCAATAAATAAAGTACCCCCTCTCCCCAATAAGTAAAGTACCCCCTCTCTCCAATAAATAAATAAAGTACCCCCTCTCCCCATTAAATAAAGTACCCCCTCTCCCCAATAAATAAAGTATCCCCTCTCCCCAATAAATAAAGTACCCCCTCTCCCCAATAAATAAAGTACCCCCTCTCCTCAATAAATGAATAAAGTACCCCCTCTCCCCAATAAATAAAGTCCCCCCTCTCCCCAATAAATAAAGTACCCCCTATCCCCAATATATAAATAAAGTACCCCCTCTCCCCAATAAATAAAGTCCCCCCTCTTCCCAATAAATAAAAAAAGTACCCCCTCTCCCTAATAAATAAATAAAGTACCCCCTCTCCCCAATAAATAAAGTACCCCCTCTCCCCAATAAATAAATCAAGTACCCCCTCTCCCCAATAAATAAAGTCCCCCCTCTTCCCAATAAATAAATAAAGTATCCCCTCTCCCCAATAAATAAATAAAGTACCCCCTCTCCCCAATAAATAAAGTACCCCCTCTCCCCAATAAATAAATCAAGTACCCCCTCTCCCCAATAAATAAATAAACTACCCCCTCTCCCCAATAAATAAATAAACTACCCCCTCTCCAATAAATAAATAAACTACCCCTCTCCCCAATAAATAAATAAAGTACCCCCTCTCCCCAATATATAAAGTACCCCCTCTCCCCAATAAACAAAGTCCCCCCTCTTCCCAATAAATAAATAAAGTACCCCCTCTCCCCAATAAATAAATAAACTACCCCCTCTCCAATAAATAAATAAAGTACCCCTTCTCCCCAATAAATAAATAAAGTACCCCCTCTCCCCAATAAATAAATAAAGTCCCCCTCTCCCTAATAAATAAATAAAGTACCCCCTCTCCCCAATAATTAAATAAAGTCCCCCTCTCCCTAATAAATAAATAAAGTACCCCCTCTCCCCAATAAATAAAGTACCCCCTCTCCCCAATAAATGAAGTACCCCTTCTCCCCAATAAATAAATGAACTCCCCCCTCTCCCCAATAAATAAATAAAGTCCCCCCTCTCCCCAATAAATAAAGTACCCCCTCTCCCCAATAAATAAATAAAGTACCCCCTCTCCCCAATAAATAAATAAAGTACCCCTTCTCCCCAATAAATAAATAAAGTACCCCCTCTCCCCAATAAATAAAGTCCCCCTTCTCCCCAATAAATAAAGTCCCCCCTCACCCCAATAAATAAAGTACCCCCTCTCCCCAATAAATAAAGTCCCCCCTCTCCCCAATAAATCAAGTACCCCCTCTCCCCAATAAATAAATAAACTACCCCCTCTCCCCAATAAATAAATAAACTACCCCCTCTCCAATAAATAAATAAACTACCCCTCTCCCCAATAAATAAATAAAGTACCCCCTCTCCCCAATAAATAAATAAAGTCCCCCCTCTCCCTAATAAATAAATAAAGTACCCCGTCTCCCCAATAAATAAATAAAGTACCCCCTCTCCCCAATAAATAAAGTACCCCCTCTCCCCAATAAATAAAGTACCCCCTCTCCCCAATAAATAAATAAAGTACCCCCTCTCCCCAATAAATAAAGTACCCCCTCTCCCCAATAAATAAATAGAGTACTCCCTCTCCCCAATAAATAAATAAAGTACCCCCTCTCCCCAATAAATAAAGTACCCCCTCTCCCCAATAAATAAAGTACCCCAACTCCCTAATAAATAAAGTACCCCTTCTCCCCAATAAATAAAGTATCCCCTCTCCCCAATAAATAAATAAACTACCCCCTCTCCCCAATAAATAAATAAATAATTAGCCCCTCTCCCCAATAAATAAAGTCCCCCTTCTCCCCAATTAATAAAGTCCCCCCTCTCCCCAATAAATAAAGTACCCCCTCTCCCCAATAAATAAAGTCCCCCCTCTCCCCAATAAATAAAGTCCCCCTCTCCCCAATAAATAAAGTACCCCCTCTCCCCAATAAATAAAGTACCCCCTCTCCCCAATATATAAAGTACCCCCTCTCCTCAAAAAATAAAGTACCCCCTCTCCCCAATAAATAAAGTACCCCCTCTCCTCAATAAATAAATAAAGTACCCCCTCTCCCCAATAAATAAAGTACCCCCTCTCCCCAATAAGTAAAGTACCCCCTCTCTCCAATAAATAAATAAAGTACCCCCTCTCCCCATTAAATAAAGTACCCCCTCTCCCCAATAAATAAAGTATCCCCTCTCCCCAATAAATAAAGTACCCCCTCTCCCCAATAAGTAAAGTACCCCCTCTCCTCAATAAATGAATAAAGTACCCCCTCTCCCCAATAAATAAAGTACCCCCTCTCCCCAATAAGTAAAGTACCCCCTCTCTCCAATGAATAAATAAAGTACCCCCTCTCCCCAATAAGTAAAGTATCCCCTCTCCCCAATAAATAAAGTACCCCCTCTCCCCAATAAATAAAGTACCCCCTCTCCTCAATAAATAAATAAAGTACCCCCTCTCCCCAATAAATAAAGTCCCCCCTCTCCCCAATAAATAAAGTACCCCCTATCCCCAATATGTAAATAAAGTACCCCCTCTCCCCAATAAATAAAGTCCCCCCTCTTCCCAATAAATAAAAAAAGTACCCCCTCTCCCCAATAAATAAATAAAGTACCCCCTCTCCCCAATAAATAAAGTACCCCCTCTCCCCAATAAATAAATCAAGTACCCCCTCTCCCCAATAAATAAAGTCCCCCCTCTTCCCAATAAATAAATAAAGTATCCCCTCTCCCCAATAAATAAATAAAGTACCCCCTCTCCCCAATAAATAAAGTACCCCCTCTCCCCAATAAATAAATCAAGTACCCCCTCTCCCCAATAAATAAATAAACTACCCCCTCTCCCCAATAAATAAATAAACTACCCCCTCTCCAATAAATAAATAAACTACCCCCTATCCCCAATATATAAATAAAGTACCCCCTCTCCCCAATAAATAAAGTCCCCCCTCTTCCCAATAAATAAATAAAGTACCCCCTCTCCCCAATAAATAAAGTCCCCCCTCTCCCCAATAAATAAAGTACCCCCTCTCCCCAATAAATAAAGTACCCCCTCTCCCCAATAAATAAAGTCCCCCCTCTCCCCAATAAATAAAGTACCCCCTCCCCCCAATAAATAAAGTACCCCCTCTCCCCAATATATAAAGTACCCCCTCTCCCCAATAAATAAAGTCCCCCCTCTTCCCAATAAATAAATAAAGTACCCCCTCTCCCCAATAAATAAATAAACTACCCCCTCTCCAATAAATAAATAAAGTACCCCTTCTCCCCAATAAATAAATAAAGTCCCCCTCTCCCTAATAAATAAATAAAGTACCCCCTCTCCCCAATAATTAAATAAAGTCCCCCTCTCCCTAATAAATAAATAAAGTACCCCCTCTCCCCAATAAATAAAGTACCCCCTCTCCCCAATAAATAAAGTACCCCTTCTCCCCAATAAATAAATGAACTCCCCCCTCTCCCCAATAAATAAATAAAGTCCCCCCTCTCCCCAATAAATAAAGTACCCCCTCTCCCCAATAAATAAATAAAGTACCCCCTCTCCCCAATAAATAAATAAAGTACCCCTTCTCCCCAATAAATAAATAAAGTACCCCCTCTCCCCAATAAATAAAGTCCCCCCTCACCCCAATAAATAAAGTACCCCCTCTCCCCAATAAATAAAGTCCCCCCTCTCCCCAATAAATAAAGTCCCCCCTCTCCCCAATAAATAAAGTACCCCCTCTCCCCAATAAATAAAGTACCCCCTCTGCCCAATATATAAAGTACCCCCTCTCCTCAAAAAATAAATTACCCCCTCTCCCCAATAAATAAAGTACCCCCTCTCCCCAATAAATTAATAAACTACCCCCTCTCCCCAATAAATAAAGTACCCCCTCTCCTCAATAAATAAAAAAAGTACCCCTTCTCCCCAATAAATAAAGTACCCCCTCTCCCCAATAAGTAAAGTACCCCCTCTCTCCAATGAATAAATAAAGTACCCCCTCTCCCCAATAAGTAAAGTATCCCCTCTCCCCAATAAATAAAGTACCCCCTCTCCCCAATAAATAAAGTACCCCCTCTCCCCAATAAATAAAGTCCCCCCTCTCCCCAATAAATAAAGTACCCCCTCCCCCCAATAAATAAAGTACCCCCTCTCCCCAATATATAAAGTACCCCCTCTCCCCAATAAATAAAGTCCCCCCTCTTCCCAATAAATAAATAAAGTACCCCCTCTCCCCAATAAATAAATAAACTACCCCCTCTCCAATAAATAAATAAAGTACCCCTTCTCCCCAATAAATAAATAAAGTCCCCCTCTCCCTAATAAATAAATAAAGTACCCCCTCTCCCCAATAATTAAATAAAGTCCCCCTCTCCCTAATAAATAAATAAAGTACCCCCTCTCCCCAATAAATAAAGTACCCCCTCTCCCCAATAAATAAAGTACCCCTTCTCCCCAATAAATAAATGAACTCCCCCCTCTCCCCAACAAATAAAGTCCCCCCTCTTCCCAATAAATAAAAAAAGTACCCCCTCTCCCCAATAAATAAATAAAGTACCCCCTCTCCCCAATAAATAAAGTCCCCCCTCTCCCCAATAAATAAAGTACCCCCTCTCCCCGATAAATAAAGTACCCCCTCTCCCCAATAAATAAAGTCCCCCCTCTCCCCAATAAATAAAGTACCCCCTCCCCCCAATAAATAAAGTACCCCCTCTCCCCAATATATAAAGTACCCCCTCTCCCCAATAAATAAAGTCCCCCCTCTTCCCAATAAATAAATAAAGTACCCCCTCTCCCCAATAAATAAATAAACTACCCCCTCTCCAATAAATAAATAAAGTACCCCTTCTCCCCAATAAATAAATAAAGTCCCCCTCTCCCTAATAAATAAATAAAGTACCCCCTCTCCCCAATAATTAAATAAAGTCCCCCTCTCCCTAATAAATAAATAAAGTACCCCTTCTCCCCAATAAATAAATGAACTCCCCCCTCTCCCCAATAAATAAATAAAGTCCCCCCTCTCCCCAATAAATAAAGTACCCCCTCTCCCCAATAAATAAATAAAGTACCCCCTCTCCCCAATAAATAAATAAAGTACCCCTTCTCCCCAATAAATAAATAAAGTACCCCCTCTCCCCAATAAATAAAGTCCCCCTTCTCCCCAATAAATAAAGTCCCCCCTCACCCCAATAAATAAAGTACCCCCTCTCCCCAATAAATAAAGTCCCCCCTCTCCCCAATAAATAAAATCCCCCCTCTCCCCAATAAATAAAGTACCCCCTCTCCCCAATAAATAAAGTACCCCCTCTGCCCAATATATAAAGTACCCCCTCTCCTCAAAAAATAAATTACCCCCTCTCCCCAATAAATAAAGTACCCCCTCTCCCCAATAAATTAATAAACTACCCCCTCTCCCCAATAAATAAAGTACCCCCTCTCCTCAATAAATAAAAAAAGTACCCCTTCTCCCCAATAAATAAAGTACCCCCTCTCCCCAATAAGTAAAGTACCCCCTCTCTCCAATGAATAAATAAAGTACCCCCTCTCCCCAATAAGTAAAGTATCCCCTCTCCCCAAAAAATAAAGTACCCCCTCTCCCCAATAAATAAAGTACCCCCTCTCCTCAATAAATAAATAAAGTACCCCCTCTCCCCAATAAATAAAGTCCCCCCTCTCCCCAATAAATAAAGTACCCCCTATCCCCAATATGTAAATAAAGTACCCCCTCTCCCCAATAAATAAAGTCCCCCCTCTTCCCAATAAATAAAAAAAGTACCCCCTCTCCCCAATAAATAAATAAAGTACCCCCTCTCCCCAATAAATAAAGTACCCCCTCTCCCCAATAAATAAATCAAGTACCCCCTCTCCCCAATAAATAAAGTCCCCCCTCTTCCCAATAAATAAATAAAGTATCCCCTCTCCCCAATAAATAAATAAAGTACCCCCTCTCCCCAATAAATAAAGTACCCCCTCTCCCCAATAAATAAATCAAGTACCCCCTCTCCCCAATAAATAAATAAACTACCCCCTCTCCCCAATAAATAAATAAACTACCCCCTCTCCAATAAATAAATAAACTACCCCCTATCCCCAATATATAAATAAAGTACCCCCTCTCCCCAATAAATAAAGTCCCCCCTCTTCCCAATAAATAAATAAAGTACCCCCTCTCCCCAATAAATAAAGTCCCCCCTCTCCCCAATAAATAAAGTACCCCCTCTCCCCAATAAATAAAGTACCCCCTCTCCCCAATAAATAAAGTCCCCGCTCTCCCCAATAAATAAAGTACCCCCTCCCCCCAATAAATAAAGTACCCCCTCTCCCCAATATATAAAGTACCCCCTCTCCCCAATAAATAAAGTCCCCCCTCTTCCCAATAAATAAATAAAGTACCCCCTCTCCCCAATAAATAAATAAACTATCCCCTCTCCAATAAATAAATAAAGTACCCCTTCTCCCCAATAAATAAATAAAGTCCCCCTCTCCCTAATAAATAAATAAAGTACCCCCTCTCCCCAATAATTAAATAAAGTCCCCCTCTCCCTAATAAATAAATAAAGTACCCCCTCTCCCCAATAAATAAAGTACCCCCTCTCCCCAATAAATAAAGTACCCCTTCTCCCCAATAAATAAATGAACTCCCCCCTCTCCCCAATAAATAAATAAAGTCCCCCCTCTCCCCAATAAATAAAGTACCCCACTCTCCCCAATAAATAAATAAAGTACCCCCTCTCCCCAATAAATAAATAAAGTACCCCTTCTCCCCAATAAATAAATAAAGTACCCCCTCTCCCCAATAAATAAAGTCCCCCTTCTCCCCAATAAATAAAGTCCCCCCTCACCCCAATAAATAAAGTACCCCCTCTCCCCAATAAATAAAGTCCCCCCTCTCCCCAATAAATAAAGTCCCCCCTCTCCCCAATAAATAAAGTACCCCCTCTCCCCAATAAATAAAGTACCCCCTCTGCCCAATATATAAAGTACCCCCTCTCCTCAAAAAATAAATTACCCCCTCTCCCCAATAAATAAAGTACCCCCTCTCCCCAATAAATTAATAAACTACCCCCTCTCCCCAATAAATAAAGTACCCCCTCTCCTCAATAAATAAAAAAAGTACCCCTTCTCCCCAATAAATAAAGTACCCCCTCCCCCCAATAAGTAAAGTACCCCCTCTCTCCAATGAATAAATAAAGTACCCCCTCTCCCCAATAAGTAAAGTATCCCCTCTCCCCAATAAATAAAGTCCCCCCTCTCCCCAATAAATAAAGTACCCCCTATCCCCAATATATAAATAAAGTACCCCCTCTCCCCAATAAATAAAGTCCCCCCTCTTCCCAATAAATAAAAAAAGTACCCCCTCTCCCCAATAAATAAATAAAGTACCCCCTCTCCCCAATAAATAAAGTACCCCCTCTCCCCAATAAATAAATCAAGTACCCCCTCTCCCCAATAAATAAAGTCCCCCCTCTTCCCAATAAATAAATAAAGTATCCCCTCTCCCCAATAAATAAATAAAGTACCCCCTCTCCCCAATAAATAAAGTACCCCCTCTCCCCAATAAATAAATCAAGTACCCCCTCTCCCCAATAAATAAATAAACTACCCCCTCTCCCCAATAAATAAATAAACTACCCCCTCTCCAATAAATAAATAAACTACCCCTCTCCCCAATAAATAAATAAAGTACCCCCTCTCCCCAATATATAAAGTACCCCCTCTCCCCAATAAATAAAGTCCCCCCTCTTCCCAATAAATAAATAAAGTACCCCCTCTCCCCAATAAATAAATAAACTACCCCCTCTCCAATAAATAAATAAAGTACCCCTTCTCCCCAATAAATAAATAAAGTACCCCCTCTCCCCAATAAATAAATAAAGTCCCCCTCTCCCTAATAAATAAATAAAGTACCCCCTCTCCCCAATAATTAAATAAAGTCCCCCTCTCCCTAATAAATAAATAAAGTACCCCCTCTCCCCAATAAATAAAGTACCCCCTCTCCCCAATAAATAAAGTACCCCTTCTCCCCAATAAATAAATGAACTCCCCCCTCTCCCCAATAAATAAATAAAGTCCCCCCTCTCCCCAATAAATAAAGTACCCCCTCTCCCCAATAAATAAATAAAGTACCCCCTCTCCCCAATAAATAAATAAAGTACCCCTTCTCCCCAATAAATAAATAAAGTACCCCCTCTCCCCAATAAATAAAGTCCCCCTTCTCCCCAATAAATAAAGTCCCCCCTCACCCCAATAAATAAAGTACCCCCTCTCCCCAATAAATAAAGTCCCCCCTCTCCCCAATAAATAAAGTCCCCCCTCTCCCCAATAAATAAAGTACCCCCTCTCCCCAATAAATAAAGTACCCCTTCTGCCCAATATATAAAGTACCCCCTCTCCTCAAAAAATAAATTACCCCCTCTCCCCAATAAATAAAGTACCCCCTCTCCCCAATAAATTAATAAACTACCCCCTCTCCCCAATAAATAAAGTACCCCCTCTCCTCAATAAATAAAAAAAGTACCCCTTCTCCCCAATAAATAAAGTACCCCCTCTCCCCAATAAGTAAAGTACCCCCTCTCTCCAATGAATAAATAAAGTACCCCCTCTCCCCAATAAGTAAAGTACCCCCTCTCCCCAATAAATAAAGTACCCCCTCTCCCCAATAAATAAAGTACCCCCTCTCCTCAATAAATAAATAAAGTACCCCCTCTCCCCAATAAATAAAGTCCCCCCTCTCCCCAATAAATAAAGTACCCCCTATCCCCAATATATAAATAAAGTACCCCCTCTCCCCAATAAATAATGTCCCCCCTCTTCCCAATAAATAAAAAAAGTACCCCCTCTCCCCAATAAATAAATAAAGTACCCCCTCTCCCCAATAAATAAAGTACCCCCTCTCCCCAATAAATAAATCAAGTACCCCCTCTCCCCAATAAATAAAGTCCCCCCTCTTCCCAATAAATAAATAAAGTATCCCCTCTCCCCAATAAATAAATAAAGTACCCCCTCTCCCCAATAAATAAAGTACCCCCTCTCCCCAATAAATAAATCAAGTACCCCCTCTCCCCAATAAATAAATAAACTACCCCCTCTCCCCAATAAATAAATAAACTACCCCCTCTCCAATAAATAAATAAACTACCCCTCTCCCCAATAAATAAATAAAGTACCCCCTCTCCCCAATAAATAAATAAAGTCCCCCCTCTCCCTAATAAATAAATAAAGTACCCCGTCTCCCCAATAAATAAATAAAGTACCCCCTCTCCCCAATAAATAAAGTACCCCCTCTCCCCAATAAGTAAAGTACCCCCTCTCCCCAATAAATAAATAAAGTACCCCCTCTCCCCAATAAATAAAGTACCCCCTCTCCCCAATAAATAAATAGAGTACTCCCTCTCCCCAATAAATAAATAAAGTACCCCCTCTCCCCAATAAATAAAGTACCCCCTCTCCCCAATAAATAAATAAAGTACCCCCTCTCCAATAAATAAATAAACTACCGCTCTCCCCAATAAATAAATAAAGTACCCCCTCTCCCCAATAAATAAATAAAGTCCTCCTCTCCCTAATAAATAAATAAAGTACCCCCTCTCCCCAATAAATAAATAAAGTACCCCCTCTCCCCAATAAATAAAGTCCATCTTCTCCCCAATAAATAAAGTCCCCCCTCTCCCCAATAAATAAAGTACCCCCTCTCCCCAATAAATAAAGTACCCCCTCTCCCCAATAAATAAAGTCCCCCTCTCCCCAATAAATAAAGTACCCCCTCCCCCCAATAAATAAAGTACCCCCTCTCCCCAATATATAAAGTACCCCCTCTCCCCAATAAATAAAGTCCCCCCTCTTCCCAATAAATAAATAAAGTACCCCCTCTCCCCAATAAATAAATAAAGTACCCCCTCTCCAATAAATAAATAAAGTACCCCTTCTCCCCAATAAATAAATAAAGTACCCCCTCTCCCCAATAAATAAATAAAGTCCCCCTCTCCCTAATAAATAAATAAAGTACCCCCTCTCCCCAATAATTAAATAAAGTCCCCCTCTCCCTAATAAATAAATAAAGTAAACCCCTCTCCCCAATAAATAAAGTACCCCCTCTCCCCAATAAATAAATCAAGTACCCCCTCTCCCCAATAAATAAATAAACTACCCCCTCTCCCCAATAAATAAATAAACTACCCCCTCTCCAATAAATAAATAAACTACCCCTCTCCCCAATAAATAAATAAAGTACCCCCTCTCCCCAATAAATAAATAAAGTCCCCCCTCTCCCTAATAAATAAATAAAGTACCACCTCTCCCCAATAAATAAATAAAGTACCCCCTCTCCCCAATAAATAAAGTACCCCCTCTCCCCAATAAATAAAGTACCCCCTCTCCCCAATAAATAAATAAAGTACCCCCTCTCCCCAATAAATAAAGTACCCCCTCTCCCCAATAAATAAATAGAGTACTCCCTCTCCCCAATAAATAAATAAAGTACCCCCTCTCCCCAATAAATAAAGTACCCCCTCTCCCCAATAAATAAAGTACCCCAACTCCCTAATAAATAAAGTACCCCTTCTCCCCAATAAATAAAGTATCCCCTCTCCCCAATAAATAAATAAACTACCCCCTCTCCCCAATAAATAAATAAATAAATAATTAGCCCCTCTCCCCAATAAATAAAGTCCCCCTTCTCCCCAATTAATAAAGTCCCCCCTCTCCCCAATAAATAAAGTACCCCCTCTCCCCAATAAATAAAGTCCCCCCTCTCCCCAATAAATAAAGTCCCCCCTCTCCCCAATAAATAAAGTACCCCCTCTCCCCAATAAATAAAGTACCCCCTCTCCCCAATATATAAAGTACCCCCTCTCCTCAAAAAATAAAGTACCCCCTCTCCCCAATAAATAAAGTACCCCCTCTCCTCAATAAATAAATAAAGTACCCCCTCTCCCCAATAAATAAAGTACCCCCTCTCCCCAATAAGTAAAGTACCCCCTCTCTCCAATAAATAAATAAAGTACCCCCTCTCCCCATTAAATAAAGTACACCCTCTCCCCAATAAATAAAGTACCCCCTCTCCCCAATAAATAAAGTACCCCCTCTCCTCAATAAATAAATAAAGTACCCCCTCTCCCCAATAAATAAAGTCCCCCCTCTCCCCAATAAATAAAGTACCCCCTCTCCCCAATATATAAATAATGTACCCCCTCTCCCCAATAAATAAAGTCCCCCCTCTTCCCAATAAATAAATAAAGTACCCCCTCTCCCCAATAAATAAATAAAGTACCCCCTCTCCCCAATAAATAAAGTACCCCCTCTCCCCAATAAATAAATAAAGTACCCCCTCTCCCCAATAAATAAAGTACCCCCTCTCCCCAATAAATAAATCAAGTACCCCCTCTCCCCAATAAATAAAGTACCCTCTCTCCCCAATAAATAAATAGAGTACTCCCTCTCCCCAATAAATAAATAAAGTACCCCCTCTACCCAATAAATAAAGTACCCCCTCTCCACAATAAATAAAGTACCCCAACTCCCTAATAAATAAAGTACCCCCTCTCCCCAATAAATAAAGTACCCCCTCTCCCCAATAAATAAATAAACTACCCCCTCTCCCCAATAAATAAATAAAGTACCCCCTCTCCAATAAATAAATAAACTACCCCTCTCCCCAATAAATAAATAAAGTACCCCCTCTCCCCAATAAATAAATAAAGTCCCCACTCTCCCTAATAAATAAATAAAGTACCCCCTCTCCCCAATAAATACATAAAGTACCCCCTCTCCCCAATAAATAAAGTACCCCCTCTCCCCAATAAATAAAGTACCCCAACTCCCTAATAAATAAAGTACCCCTTCTCCCCAATAAATAAAGTATCCCCTCTCCCCAATAAATAAATAAACTACCCCCTCTCCCCAATAAATAAATAAATAAATAAAGTACCCCCTCTCCCCAATAAATAAAGTCCCCCTTCTCCCCAATTAATAAAGTCCCCCCTCTCCCCAATAAATAAAGTACCCCCTCTCCCCAATAAATAAAGTCCCCCCTCTCCCCAATAAATAAAGTCCCCCCTCTCCCCAATAAATAAAGTACCCCCTCTCCCCAATAAATAAAGTACCCCCTCTCCCCAATATATAAAGTACCCCCTCTCCTCAAAAAATAAAGTACCCCCTCTCCCCAATAAATAAAGTACCCCCTCTCCTCAATAAATAAATAAAGTACCCCCTCTCCCCAATAAATAAAGTACCCCCTCTCCCCAATAAGTAAAGTACCCCCTCTCTCCAATAAATAAATAAAGTACCCCCTCTCCCCGTTAAATAAAGTACCCCCTCTCCCCAATAAATAAAGTACCCCCTCTCCCCAATAAATAAAGTACCCCCTCTATTCAATAAATAAATAAAGTACCCCCTCTCCCCAATAAATAAAGTCCCCCCTCTCCCCAATAAATAAAGTACCCCCTCTCCCCAATAAATAAATAATGTACCCCCTCTCCCCAATAAATAAAGTCCCCCCTCTTCCCAATAAATAAATAAAGTACCCCCTCTCCCCAATAAATAAATAAAGTACCCACCCTCCCCAATAAATAAAGTACCCCCTCTCCCCAATAAATAAATAAAGTCCCCCTTCTCCCCAATTAATAAAGTCCCCCCTCTCCCCAATAAATAAAGTACCCCCTCTCCCCAATAAATAAAGTCCCCCCTCTCCCCAATAAATAAAGTCCCCCCTCTCCCCAATAAATAAAGTACCCCCTCTCCCCAATAAATAAAGTACCCCCTCTCCCCAATATATAAAGTACCCCCTCTCCTCAAAAAATAAAGTACCCCCTCTCCCCAATAAATAAAGTACCCCCTCTCCTCAATAAATATATAAAGTACCCCCTCTCCCCAATAAATAAAGTCCCCCCTCTCCCCAATAAATAAAGTACCCCCTCTCCCCAATAAATAAAGTACCCCCTCTCCCCAATAAATAAAGTCCCCCCTCTCCCCAATAAATAAAGTACCCCCTCCCCCCAATAAATAAAGTACCCCCTCTCCCCAATATATAAAGTACCCCCTCTCCCCAATAAATAAAGTCCCCCCTCTTCCCAATAAATAAATAAAGTACTCCCTCTCCCCAATAAATAAATAAACTACCCCCTCTCCAATAAATAAATAAAGTACCCCTTCTCCCCAATAAATAAATAAAGTCCCCCTCTCCCTAATAAATAAATAAAGTACCCCCTCTCCCCAATAAATAAAGTACCCCTTCTCCCCAATAAATAAATGAACTCCCCCCTCTCCCCAATAAATAAATAAAGTCCCCCCTCTCCCCAATAAATAAAGTACCCCCTCTCCCCAATAAATAAATAAAGTACCCCCTCTCCCCAATAAATAAATAAAGTACCCCTTCTCCCCAATAAATAAATAAAGTACCCCCTCTCCCCAATAAATAAAGTCCCCCTTCTCCCCAATAAATAAAGTCCCCCCTCACCCCAATAAATAAAGTACCCCCTCTCCCCAATAAATAAAGTCCCCCCTCTCCCCAATAAATAAAGTCCCCCCTCTCCCCAATAAATAAAGTCCCCCCTCTCCCCAATAAATAAAGTACCCCCTCTCCCCAATAAATAAAGTCCCCCCTCTCCCCAATAAATAAAGTACCCCCTCCCCCCAATAAATAAAGTACCCCCTCTCCCCAATATATAAAGTACCCCCTCTCCCCAATAAATAAAGTCCCCCCTCTTCCCAATAAATAAATAAAGTACTCCCTCTCCCCAATAAATAAATAAACTACCCCCTCTCCAATAAATAAATAAAGTACCCCTTCTCCCCAATAAATAAATAAAGTCCCCCTCTCCCTAATAAATAAATAAAGTACCCCCTCTCCCCAATAATTAAATAAAGTCCCCCTCTCCCTAATAAATAAATAAAGTACCCCCTCTCCCCAATAAATAAAGTACCCCCTCTCCCCAATAAATAAAGTACCCCTTCTCCCCAATAAATAAATGAACTCCCCCCTCTCCCCAATAAATAAATAAAGTCCCCCCTCTCCCCAATAAATAAAGTACCCCCTCTCCCCAATAAATAAATAAAGTACCCCCTCTCCCCAATAAATAAATAAAGTACCCCTTCTCCCCAATAAATAAATAAAGTACCCCCTCTCCCCAATAAATAAAGTCCCCCTTCTCCCCAATAAATAAAGTCCCCCCTCACCCCAATAAATAAAGTACCCCCTCTCCCCAATAAATAAAGTCCCCCCTCTCCCCAATAAATAAAGTCCCCCCTCTCCCCAATAAATAAAGTACCCCCTCTCCCCAATAAATAAAGTACCCCCTCTGCCCAATATATAAAGTACCCCCTCTCCTCAAAAAATAAATTACCCCCTCTCCCCAATAAATAAAGTACCCCCTCTCCCCAATAAATTAATAAACTACCCCCTCTCCCCAATAAATAAAGTACCCCCTCTCCTCAATAAATAAAAAAAGTACCCCTTCTCCCCAATAAATAAAGTACCCCCTCTCCCCAATAAGTAAAGTACCCCCTCTCTCCAATGAATAAATAAAGTACCCCCTCTCCCCAATAAGTAAAGTATCCCCTCTCCCCAATAAATAAAGTACCCCCTCTCCCCAATAAATAAAGTACCCCCTCTCCTCAATAAATAAATAAAGTACCCCCTCTCCCCAATAAATAAAGTCCCCCCTCTCCCCAATAAATAAAGTACCCCCTATCCCCAATATGTAAATAAAGTACCCCCTCTCCCCAATAAATAAAGTCCCCCCTCTTCCCAATAAATAAAAAAAGTACCCCCTCTCCCCAATAAATAAATAAAGTACCCCCTCTCCCCAATAAATAAAGTACCCCCTCTCCCCAATAAATAAATCAAGTACCCCCTCTCCCCAATAAATAAAGTCCCCCCTCTTCCCAATAAATAAATAAAGTATCCCCTCTCCCCAATAAATAAATAAAGTACCCCCTCTCCCCAATAAATAAAGTACCCCCTCTCCCCAATAAATAAATCAAGTACCCCCTCTCCCCAATGAATAAATAAACTACCCCCTCTCCCCAATAAATAAATAAACTACCCCCTCTCCAATAAATAAATAAACTACCCCCTATCCCCAATATATAAATAAAGTACCCCCTCTCCCCAATAAATAAAGTCCCCCCTCTTCCCAATAAATAAATAAAGTACCCCCTCTCCCCAATAAATAAAGTCCCCCCTCTCCCCAATAAATAAAGTACCCCCTCTCCCCAATAAATAAAGTACCCCCTCTCCCCAATAAATAAAGTCCCCCCTCTCCCCAATAAATAAAGTACCCCCTCCCACCAATAAATAAAGTACCCCCTCTCCCCAATATATAAAGTACCCCCTCTCCCCAATAAATAAAGTCCCCCCTCTTCCCAATAAATAAATAAAGTACCCCCTCTCCCCAATAAATAAATAAACTACCCCCTCTCCAATAAATAAATAAAGTACCCCTTCTCCCCAATAAATAAATAAAGTCCCCCTCTCCCTAATAAATAAATAAAGTACCCCCTCTCCCCAATAATTAAATAAAGTCCCCCTCTCCCTAATAAATAAATAAAGTACCCCCTCTCCCCAATAAATAAAGTACCCCCTCTCCCCAATAAATAAAGTACCCCTTCTCCCCAATAAATAAATGAACTCCCCCCTCTCCCCAATAAATAAATAAAGTCCCCCCTCTCCCCAATAAATAAAGTACCCCCTCTCCCCAATAAATAAATAAAGTACCCCCTCTCCCCAATAAATAAATAAAGTACCCCTTCTCCCCAATAAATAAATAAAGTACCCCCTCTCCCCAATAAATAAAGTCCCCCTTCTCCCCAATAAATAAAGTCCCCCCTCACCCGAATAAATAAAGTACCCCCTCTCCCCAATAAATAAAGTCCCCCCTCTCCCCAATAAATAAAGTCCCCCCTCTCCCCAATAAATAAAGTACCCCCTCTCCCCAATAAATAAAGTACCCCCTCTGCCCAATATATAAAGTACCCCCTCTCCTCAAAAAATAAATTACCCCCTCTCCCCAATAAATAAAGTACCCCCTCTCCCCAATAAATTAATAAACTACCCCCTCTCCCCAATAAATAAAGTACCCCCTCTCCTCAATAAATAAAAAAAGTACCCCTTCTCCCCAATAAATAAAGTACCCCCTCTCCCCAATAAGTAAAGTACCCCCTCTCTCCAATGAATAAATAAAGTACCCCCTCTCCCCAATAAGTAAAGTATCCCCTCTCCCCAATAAATAAAGTACCCCCTCTCCCCAATAAATAAAGTACCCCCTCTCCTCAATAAATAAATAAAGTACCCCCTCTCCCCAATAAATAAAGTCCCCCCTCTCCCCAATAAATAAAGTACCCCCTATCCCCAATATATAAATAAAGTACCCCCTCTCCCCAATAAATAAAGTCCCCCCTCTTCCCAATAAATAAAAAAAGTACCCCCTCTCCCCAATAAATAAATAATGTACCCCCTCTCCCCAATAAATAAAGTACCCCCTCTCCCCAATAAATAAATCAAGTACCCCCTCTCCCCAATAAATAAAGTCCCCCCTCTTCCCAATAAATAAATAAAGTATCCCCTCTCCCCAATAAATAAATAAAGTACCCCCTCTCCCCAATAAATAAAGTACCCCCTCTCCCCAATAAATAAATCAAGTACCCCCTCTCCCCAATAAATAAATAAACTCCCCCCTCTCCCCAATAAATAAATAAAGTCCCCCCTCTCCCCAATAAATAAAGTACCCCCTCTCCCCAATAAATAAATAAAGTACCCCCTCTCCCCAATAAATAAATAAAGTACCCCTTCTCCCCAATAAATAAATAAAGTACCCCCTCTCCCCAATAAATAAAGTCCCCCTTCTCCCCAATAAATAAAGTCCCCCCTCACCCGAATAAATAAAGTACCCCCTCTCCCCAATAAATAAAGTCCCCCCTCTCCCCAATAAATAAAGTCCCCCCTCTCCCCAATAAATAAAGTACCCCCTCTCCCCAATAAATAAAGTACCCCCTCTGCCCAATATATAAAGTACCCCCTCTCCTCAAAAAATAAATTACCCCCTCTCCCCAATAAATAAAGTACCCCCTCTCCCCAATAAATTAATAAACTACCCCCTCTCCCCAATAAATAAAGTACCCCCTCTCCTCAATAAATAAAAAAAGTACCCCTTCTCCCCAATAAATAAAGTACCCCCTCTCCCCAATAAGTAAAGTACCCCCTCTCTCCAATGAATAAATAAAGTACCCCCTCTCCCCAATAAGTAAAGTATCCCCTCTCCCCAATAAATAAAGTACCCCCTCTCCCCAATAAATAAAGTACCCCCTCTCCTCAATAAATAAATAAAGTACCCCCTCTCCCCAATAAATAAAGTCCCCCCTCTCCCCAATAAATAAAGTACCCCCTATCCCCAATATATAAATAAAGTACCCCCTCTCCCCAATAAATAAAGTCCCCCCTCTTCCCAATAAATAAAAAAAGTACCCCCTCTCCCCAATAAATAAATAAAGTACCCCCTCTCCCCAATAAATAAAGTACCCCCTCTCCCCAATAAATAAATCAAGTACCCCCTCTCCCCAATAAATAAAGTCCCCCCTCTTCCCAATAAATAAATAAAGTATCCCCTCTCCCCAATAAATAAATAAAGTACCCCCTCTCCCCAATAAATAAAGTACCCCCTCTCCCCAATAAATAAATCAAGTACCCCCTCTCCCCAATAAATAAATAAACTACCCCCTCTCCCCAATAAATAAATAAACTACCCCCTCTCCAATAAATAAATAAACTACCCCTCTCCCCAATAAATAAATAAAGTACCCCCTCTCCCCAATATATAAAGTACCCCCTCTCCCCAATAAACAAAGTCCCCCCTCTTCCCAATAAATAAATAAAGTACCCCCTCTCCCCAATAAATAAATAAACTACCCCCTCTCCAATAAATAAATAAAGTACCCCTTCTCCCCAATAAATAAATAAAGTACCCCCTCTCCCCAATAAATAAATAAAGTCCCCTCTCCCTAATAAATAAATAAAGTACCCCCTCTCCCCAATAATTAAATAAAGTCCCCCTCTCCCTAATAAATAAATAAAGTACCCCCTCTCCCCAATAAATAAAGTACCCCCTCTCCCCAATAAATAAAGTACCCCTTCTCCCCAATAAATAAATGAACTCC
Organism: Salmo salar; assembly: GCF_965601325.2. Lineage (NCBI taxonomy): Eukaryota > Metazoa > Chordata > Actinopteri > Salmoniformes > Salmonidae > Salmo > Salmo salar. The sequence goes on from NC_138299.1 coordinate 54,915,255, forward strand.
CCCCTCTCCCCAATAAATAAATAAAGTCCCCCCTCTCCCCAATAAATAAAGTACCCCCTCTCCCCAATAAATAAATAAAGTACCCCCTCTCCCCAATAAATAAATAAAGTACCCTTTCTCCCCAATAAATAAATAAAGTACCCCCTCTCCCCAATAAATAAAGTCCCCCTTCTCCCCAATAAATAAAGTCCCCCCTCACCCCAATAAATAAAGTACCCCCTCTCCCCAATAAATAAAGTCCCCCCTCTCCCCAATAAATAAAGTCCCCCCTCTCCCCAATAAATAAAGTACCCCCTCTCCCCAATAAATAAAGTACCCCTTCTGCCCAATATATAAAGTACCCCCTCTCCTCAAAAAATAAATTACCCCCTCTCCCCAATAAATAAAGTACCCCCTCTCCCCAATAAATTAATAAACTACCCCCTCTCCCCAATAAATAAAGTACCCCCTCTCCTCAATAAATAAAAAAAGTACCCCTTCTCCCCAATAAATAAAGTACCCCCTCTCCCCAATAAGTAAAGTACCCCCTCTCTCCAATGAATAAATAAAGTACCCCCTCTCCCCAATAAGTAAAGTACCCCCTCTCCCCAATAAATAAAGTACCCCCTCTCCCCAATAAATAAAGTACCCCCTCTCCTCAATAAATAAATAAAGTACCCCCTCTCCCCAATAAATAAAGTCCCCCCTCTCCCCAATAAATAAAGTACCCCCTATCCCCAATATATAAATAAAGTACCCCCTCTCCCCAATAAATAAAGTCCCCCCTCTTCCCAATAAATAAAAAAAGTACCCCCTCTCCCCAATAAATAAATAAAGTACCCCCTCTCCCCAATAAATAAAGTACCCCCTCTCCCCAATAAATAAATCAAGTACCCCCTCTCCCCAATAAATAAATAAACTACCCCCTCTCCCCAATAAATAAATAAACTACCCCCTCTCCAATAAATAAATAAACTACCCCTCTCCCCAATAAATAAATAAAGTACCCCCTCTCCCCAATAAATAAATAAAGTCCCCCCTCTCCCTAATAAATAAATAAAGTACCCCGTCTCCCCAATAAATAAATAAAGTACCCCCTCTCCCCAATAAATAAAGTACCCCCTCTCCCCAATAAATAAAGTACCCCCTCTCCCCAATAAATAAATAAAGTACCCCCTCTCCCCAATAAATAAAGTACCCCCTCTCCCCAATAAATAAATAGAGTACTCCCTCTCCCCAATAAATAAATAAAGTACCCCCTCTCCCCAATAAATAAAGTACCCCCTCTCCCCAATAAATAAATAAAGTACCCCCTCTCCAATAAATAAATAAACTACCGCTCTCCCCAATAAATAAATAAAGTACCCCCTCTCCCCAATAAATAAATAAAGTCCCCCTCTCCCTAATAAATAAATAAAGTACCCCCTCTCCCCAATAAATAAATAAAGTACCCCCTCTCCCCAATAAATAAAGTCCATCTTCTCCCCAATAAATAAAGTCCCCCCTCTCCCCAATAAATAAAGTACCCCCTCTCCCAATAAATAAAGTACCCCCTCTCCCCAATAAATAAATTCCCCCCTCTCCCCAATAAATAAAGTACCCCCTCCCCCCAATAAATAAAGTACCCCCTCTCCCCAATAAATAAAGTCCCCCCTCTCCCCAATAAATAAAGTACCCCCTCTCCCCAATAAATAAAGTACCCCTTCTGCCCAATATATAAAGTACCCCCTCTCCTCAAAAAATAAATTACCCCCTCTCCCCAATAAATAAAGTACCCCCTCTCCCCAATAAATTAATAAACTACCCCCTCTCCCCAATAAATAAAGTACCCCCTCTCCTCAATAAATAAAAAAAGTACCCCTTCTCCCCAATAAATAAAGTACCCCCTCTCCCCAATAAGTAAAGTACCCCCTCTCTCCAATGAATAAATAAAGTACCCCCTCTCCCCAATAAGTAAAGTACCCCCTCTCCCCAATAAATAAAGTACCCCCTCTCCCCAATAAATAAAGTACCCCCTCTCCTCAATAAATAAATAAAGTACCCCCTCTCCCCAATAAATAAAGTCCCCCCTCTCCCCAATAAATAAAGTACCCCCTATCCCCAATATATAAATAAAGTACCCCCTCTCCCCAATAAATAAAGTCCCCCCTCTTCCCAATAAATAAAAAAAGTACCCCCTCTCCCCAATAAATAAATAAAGTACCCCCTCTCCCCAATAAATAAAGTACCCCCTCTCCCCAATAAATAAATCAAGTACCCCCTCTCCCCAATAAATAAATAAACTACCCCCTCTCCCCAATAAATAAATAAACTACCCCCTCTCCAATAAATAAATAAACTACCCCTCTCCCCAATAAATAAATAAAGTACCCCCTCTCCCCAATAAATAAATAAAGTCCCCCCTCTCCCTAATAAATAAATAAAGTACCCCGTCTCCCCAATAAATAAATAAAGTACCCCCTCTCCCCAATAAATAAAGTACCCCCTCTCCCCAATAAATAAAGTACCCCCTCTCCCCAATAAATAAATAAAGTACCCCCTCTCCCCAATAAATAAAGTACCCCCTCTCCCCAATAAATAAATAGAGTACTCCCTCTCCCCAATAAATAAATAAAGTACCCCCTCTCCCCAATAAATAAAGTACCCCCTCTCCCCAATAAATAAATAAAGTACCCCCTCTCCAATAAATAAATAAACTACCGCTCTCCCCAATAAATAAATAAAGTACCCCCTCTCCCCAATAAATAAATAAAGTCCCCCTCTCCCTAATAAATAAATAAAGTACCCCCTCTCCCCAATAAATAAATAAAGTACCCCCTCTCCCCAATAAATAAAGTCCATCTTCTCCCCAATAAATAAAGTCCCCCCTCTCCCCAATAAATAAAGTACCCCCTCTCCCCAATAAATAAAGTACCCCCTCTCCCCAATAAATAAATTCCCCCCTCTCCCCAATAAATAAAGTACCCCCTCCCCCCAATAAATAAAGTACCCCCTCTCCCCAATATATAAAGTACCCCCTCTCCCCAATAAATAAAGTCCCCCCTCTTCCCAATAAATAAATAAAGTACCCCCTCTCCAATAAATAAATAAAGTACCCCTTCTCCCCAATAAATAAATAAAGTACCCCCTCTCCCCAATAAATAAATAAAGTCCCCCTCTCCCTAATAAATAAATAAAGTACCCCCTCTCCCCAATAATTAAATAAAGTCCCCCTCTCCCTAATAAATAAATAAAGTAAACCCCTCTCTCCAATAAATAAAGTACCCCCTCTCCCCAATAAATAAATCAAGTACCCCCTCTCCCCAATAAATAAATAAACTACCCCCTCTCCCCAATAAATAAATAAACTACCCCCTCTCCAATAAATAAATAAACTACCCCTCTCCCCAATAAATAAATAAAGTACCCCCTCTCCCCAATAAATAAATAAAGTCCCCCCTCTCCCTAATAAATAAATAAAGTACCCCGTCTCCCCAATAAATAAATAAAGTACCCCCTCTCCCCAATAAATAAAGTACCCCCTCTCCCCAATAAATAAAGTACCCCCTCTCCCCAATAAATAAATAAAGTACCCCCTCTCCCCAATAAATAAAGTACCCCCTCTCCCCAATAAATAAATAGAGTACTCCCTCTCCCCAATAAATAAATAAAGTACCCCCTCTCCCCAATAAATAAAGTACCCCCTCTCCCCAATAAATAAAGTACCCCAACTCCCTAATAAATAAAGTACCCCTTCTCCCCAATAAATAAAGTATCCCCTCTCCCCAATAAATAAATAAACTACCCCCTCTCCCCAATAAATAAATAAATAAATAATTAGCCCCTCTCCCCAATAAATAAAGTCCCCCTTCTCCCCAATTAATAAAGTCCCCCCTCTCCCCAATAAATAAAGTACCCCCTCTCCCCAATAAATAAAGTCCCCCCTCTCCCCAATAAATAAAGTCCCCCCTCTCCCCAATAAATAAAGTACCCCCTCTCCCCAATAAATAAAGTACCCCCTCTCCCCAATATATAAAGTACCCCCTCTCCTCAAAAAATAAAGTACCCCCTCTCCCCAATAAATAAAGTACCCCCTCTCCTCAATAAATAAAAAAAGTACCCCCTCTCCCCAATAAATAAAGTACCCCCTCTCCCCAATAAGTAAAGTACCCCCTCTCTCCAATAAATAAATAAAGTACCCCCTCTCCCCATTAAATAAAGTACCCCCTCTCCCCAATAAATAAAGTACCCCCTCTCCCCAATAAATAAAGTACCCCCTCTCCTCAATAAATAAATAAAGTACCCCCTCTCCCCAATAAATAAAGTCCCCCCTCTCCCCAATAAATAAAGTACCCCCTCTCCCCAATATATAAATAATGTACCCCCTCTCCCCAATAAATAAAGTCCCCCCTCTTCCCAATAAATAAATAAAGTACCCCCTCTCCCCAATAAATAAATAAAGTACCCCCTCTCCCCAATAAATAAAGTACCCCCTCTCCCCAATAAATAAATAAAGTACCCCCTCTCCCCAATAAATAAAGTACCCCCTCTCCCCAATAAATAAATCAAGTACCCCCTCTCCCCAATAAATAAAGTACACTCTCTCCCCAATAAATAAATAGAGTACTCCCTCTCCCCAATAAATAAATAAAGTACCCCCTCTCCCCAATAAATAAAGTACCCCCTCTCCACAATAAATAAAGTACCCCAACTCCCTAATAAATAAAGTACCCCCTCTCCCCAATAAATAAAGTACCCCCTCTCCCCAATAAATAAATAAACTACCCCCTCTCCCCAATAAATAAATAAAGTACCCCCTCTCCAATAAATAAATAAACTACCCCTCTCCCCAATAAATAAATAAAGTACCCCCTCTCCCCAATAAATAAATAAAGTCCCCACTCTCCCTAATAAATAAATAAAGTACCCCCTCTCCCCAATAAATACATAAAGTACCCCCTCTCCCCAATAAATAAAGTACCCCCTCTCCCCAATAAATAAAGTACCCCAACTCCCTAATAAATAAAGTACCCCTTCTCCCCAATAAATAAAGTATCCCCTCTCCCCAATAAATAAATAAACTACCCCCTCTCCCCAATAAATAAATAAAGTACCCCCTCTCCCCAATAAATAAAGTCCCCCTTCTCCCCAATTAATAAAGTCCCCCCTCTCCCCAATAAATAAAGTACCCCCTCTCCCCAATAAATAAAGTCCCCCCTCTCCCCAATAAATAAAGTCCCCCCTCTCCCCAATAAATAAAGTACCCCCTCTCCCCAATAAATAAAGTACCCCCTCTCCCCAATATATAAAGTACCCCCTCTCCTCAAAAAATAAAGTACCCCCTCTCCCCAATAAATAAAGTACCCCCTCTCCTCAAGAAATAAATAAAGTACCCCCTCTCCCCAATAAATAAAGTACCCCCTCTCCCCAATAAGTAAAGTACCCCCTCTCTCCAATAAATAAATAAAGTACCCCCTCTCCCCATTAAATAAAGTACCCCCTCTCCCCAATAAATAAAGTACCCCCTCTCCCCAATAAATAAAGTACCCCCTCTCCTCAATAAATAAATAAAGTACCCCCTCTCCCCAATAAATAAAGTCCCCCCTCTCCCCAATAAATAAAGTACCCCCTCTCCCCAATAAATAAATAATGTACCCCCTCTCCCCAATAAATAAAGTCCCCCCTCTTCCCAATAAATAAATAAAGTACCCCCTCTCCCCAATAAATAAATAAAGTACCCACCCTCCCCAATAAATAAAGTACCCCCTCTCCCCAATAAATAAATAAAGTACCCCCTCTCCCCAATAAATAAAGTACCCCCTCTCCCCAATAAATAAATCAAGTACCCCCTCTCCCCAATAAATAAAGTACCCTCTCTCCCCAATAAATAAATAGAGTACTCCCTCTCCCCAATAAATAAATAAAGTACCCCCTCTCCCCAATAAATAAAGTACCCCCTCTCCACAATAAATAAAGTACCCCAACTCCCTAATAAATAAAGTACCCCCTCTCCCCAATAAATAAAGTACCCCCTCTCCCCAATAAATAAATAAACTACCCCCTCTCCCCAATAAATAAATAAAGTACCCCCTCTCCAATAAATAAATAAACTACCCATCTCCCCAATAAATAAATAAAGTACCCCCTCTCCCCAATAAATAAATAAAGTCCCCACTCTCCCTAATAAATAAATAAAGTACCCCCTCTCCCCAATAAATACATAAAGTACCCCCTCTCCCCAATAAATAAAGTACCCCCTCTCCCCAATAAATAAATAAACTACCCCCTCTCCCCAATAAATAAATAAACTACCCCCTCTCCAATAAATAAATAAAATACCCCTCTCCCCAATAAATAAATAAAGTACCTCCTCTCCCCAATAAATAAAGTACCCCCTCTCCCCAATAAGTAAAGTACCCCCTCTCTCCAATAAATAAATAAAGTACCCCCTCTCCCCATTAAATAAAGTACCCCCTCTCCCTAATAAATAAAGTACCCCCTCTCCCCAATAAATAAAGTACCCCCTCTCCTCAATAAATAAATAAAGTACCCCCTCTCCCCAATAAATAAAGTCCCCCCTCTCCCCAATAAATAAAGTACCCCCTCTCCCCAATATATAAATAATGTACCCCCTCTCCCCAATATATAAAGTCCCCCCTCTTCCCAATAAATAAATAAAGTACCCCCTCTCCCCAATAAATAAATAAAGTACCCCCTCTCCCCAATAAATAAAGTACCCCCTCTCCCCAATAAATAAATAAAGTACCCCCTCTCCCCAATAAATAAAGTACCCCCTCTGCCCAATAAATAAATCAAGTACCCCCTCTCCCCAATAAATAAAGTACTCTCTCTCCCCAATAAATAAATAGAGTACTCCCTCTCCCCAATAAATAAATAAAGTACCCCCTCTCCCCAATAAATAAAGTACCCCCTCTCCACAATAAATAAAGTACCCCAACTCCCTAATAAATAAAGTACCCCCTCTCCCCAATAAATAAAGTACCCCCTCTCCCCAATAAATAAATAAACTACCCCCTCTCCCCAATAAATAAATAAAGTACCCCCTCTCCAATAAATAAATAAACTACCCCTCTCCCCAATAAATAAATAAAGTACCCCCTCTCCCCAATAAATAAATAAAGTCCCCACTCTCCCTAATAAATAAATAAAGTACCCCCTCTCCCCAATAAATACATAAAGTACCCCCTCTCCCCAATAAATAAAGTACCCCCTCTCCCCAATAAATAAATAAACTACCCCCTCTCCCCAATAAATAAATAAACTACCCCCTCTCCAATAAATAAATAAAATACCCCTCTCCCCAATAAATAAATGAAGTACCCCGTCTCCCCAATAAATAAATGAACTCCCCCCTCTCCCCAATAAATAAATAAAGTCCCCCCTCTCCCCAATAAATAAAGTACCCCCTCTCCCCAATAAATAAAAAAAGTACCCCTTCTCCCCAATAAATAAATAAAGTACCCCCTCTCCCCAATAAATAAATAAAGTCCCCCCTCTCCCTAATAAATAAATAAAGTACCCCCTCTCCCCAATAAATAAATAAAGTACCCCCTCTCCCCAATAAATAAAGTACCCCCTCTCCCCAATAAATAAAGTACCCCCTCTCCTCAATAAATAAATAAAGTACCCCCTCTCCCCAATAAATAAATAAAGTACCCCCTCTCCCCAATAAATAAATAAACTACCCCCTCTCCAATAAATAAATAAAGTACCCCTTCTCCCCAATAAATAAATAAAGTACCCCCTCTCCCCAATAAATAAATAAAGTCCCCCTCTCCCTAATAAATAAATAAAGTACCCCCTCTCCCCAATAAATAAAGTACCCCCTCTCCCCAATAAATAAAGTACCCCCTCTCCACAATAAATAAAGTACCCCAACTCCCTAATAAATAAAGTACCCCCTCTCCCCAATAAATAAAGTACCCCCTCTCCCCAATAAATAAATAAACTACCCCCTCTCCCCAATAAATAAATAAAGTACCCCCTCTCCAATAAATAAATAAACTACCCCTCTCCCCAATAAATAAATAAAGTACCCCCTCTCCCCAATAAATAAATAAAGTCCCCACTCTCCCTAATAAATAAATAAAGTACCCCCTCTCCCCAATAAATACATAAAGTACCCCCTCTCCCCAATAAATAAAGTACCCCCTCTCCCCAATAAATAAATAAACTACCCCCTCTCCCCAATAAATAAATAAACTACCCCTCTCCAATAAATAAATAAAATACCCCTCTCCCCAATAAATAAATGAAGTACCCCGTCTCCCCAATAAATAAATGAACTCCCCCCTCTCCCCAATAAATAAATAAAGTCCCCCCTCTCCCCAATAAATAAAGTACCCCCTCTCCCCAATAAATAAAAAAAGTACCCCTTCTCCCCAATAAATAAATAAAGTACCCCCTCTCCCCAATAAATAAATAAAGTCCCCCCTCTCCCTAATAAATAAATAAAGTACCCCCTCTCCCCAATAAATAAATAAAGTACCCCCTCTCCCCAATAAATAAAGTACCCCCTATCCCCAATAAATAAAGTACCCCCTCTCCTCAATAAATAAATAAAGTACCCCCTCTCCCCAATAAATAAAGTCCCCCCTCTTCCCAATAAATAAATAAAGTACCCCCTCTCCCCAATAAATAAATAAACTACCCCCTCTCCAATAAATAAATAAAGTACCCCTTCTCCCCAATAAATAAATAAAGTACCCCCTCTCCCCAATAAATAAATAAAGTCCCCCTCTCCCTAATAAATAAATAAAGTACCCCCTCTCCCCAATAAATAAAGTACCCCCTCTCCCCAATAAATAAAGTACCCCCTCTCCCCAATAAATAAATGAACTCCCCCCTCTCCCAAATAAATAAATAAAGTCCCCCCTCTCCCCAATAAATAAAGTACCCCCTCTCCCCAATAAATAAATTAAGTACCCCCTCTCCCCAATAAATAAATAAAGTACCCCTTCTCCCCAATAAATAAATAAAGTACCCCTTCTCCCCAATAAATAAAGTCCCCCTTCTCCCCAATAAATAAAGTCCCCCCTCACCCCAATAAATAAAGTACCCCTTCTCCCCAATAAATAAAGTCCCCCCTCTCCCCAATAAATAAAGTCCCCCCTCTCCCCAATAAATAAAGTACCCCCTCTCCCCAATAAATAAAGTACCCCCTCTCCCCAATATATAAAGTACCCCCTCTCCTCAAAAAATAAAGTACCCCCTCTCCCCAATAAATAAAGTACCCCCTCTCCCCAATAAATTAATAAACTACCCCCTCTCCCCAATAAATAAAGTACCCCCTCTCCTCAATAAATAAATAAAGTACCCCCTCTCCCCAATAAATAAAGTACCCCCTCTCCCCAATAAGTAAAGTACCCCCTCTCTCCAATGAATAAATAAAGTACCCCCTCTCCCCAATAAATAAAGTACCCCCTCTCCCCAATAAATAAAGAACCCCTATCCCCAATAAATAAAGTACCCCCTCTCCTCAATAAATAAATAAAGTACCCCCCTCTCCCCAATAAATAAAGTCCCCCCTCTCCCCAATAAATAAAGTACCCCCTCTCCCCAACATATAAATAAAGTACCCCCTCTCCCCAATAAATAAAGTCCCCCCTCTTCCCAATAAATAAATAAAGTACCCCCTCTCCCCAATAAATAAATAAAGTACCCCCTCTCCCCAATAAATAAAGTACCCCCTCTCCCCAATAAATAAATCAAGTACCCCCTCTCCCCAATAAATAAAGTCCCCCCTCTTCCCAATAAATAAATAAAGTACCCCCTCTCCCCAATAAATAAATAAAGTACCCCCTCTCCCCAATAAATAAAGTACCCCCTCTCCCCAATAAATAAATCAAGTATCCCCTCTCCCCAATAAATAAATAAACTACCCCCTCTCCCCAATAAATAAATAAACTACCCCCTCTCCAATAAATAAATAAACTACCCCTCTCCCCAATAAATAAATAAAGTACCCCCTCTCCCCAATAAATAAATAAAGTCCCCCTCTCCCTAATAAATAAATAAAGTACCCCCTCTCCCCAATAAATAAATAAAGTACCCCCTCTCCCCAATAAATAAAGTCCATCTTCTCCCCAATAAATAAAGTCCCCCCTCTCCCCAATAAATAAAGTACCCCCTCTCCCCAATAAATAAAGTACCCCCTCTCCCCAATAAATAAAGTCCCCCCTCTCCCCAATAAATAAAGTACCCCCTCCCCCCAATTAATAAAGTACCCCCTCTCCCCAATATATAAAGTACCCCCTCTCCCCAATAAATAAAGTCCCCCCTCTTCCCAATAAATAAATAAAGTACCCCCTCTCCCCAATAAATAAATAAACTACCCCCTCTCCAATAAATAAATAAAGTACCCCTTCTCCCCAATAAATAAATAAAGTACCCCCTCTCCCCAATAAATAAATAAAGTCCCCCTCTCCCTAATAAATAAATAAAGTACCCCCTCTCCCCAATAATTAAATAAAGTCCCCCTCTCCCTAATAAATAAATAAAGTACCCCCTCTCCCCAATAAATAAAGTACCCCCTCTCCCCAATAAATAAAGTACCCCTTCTCCCCAATAAATAAATGAACTCCCCCCTCTCCCCAATAAATAAATAAAGTCCCCCCTCTCCCCAATAAATAAAGTACCCCCTCTCCCCAATAAATAAATAAAGTACCCCCTCTCCCCAATAAATAAATAAAGTACCCCTTCTCCCCAATAAATAAATAAAGTACCCCCTCTCCCCAATAAATAAAGTCCCCCTTCTCCCCAATAAATAAAGTCCCCCCTCACCCCAATAAATAAAGTACCCCCTCTCCCCAATAAATAAAGTCCCCCCTCTCCCCAATAATTAAAGTCCCCCCTCTCCCCAATAAATAAAGTACCCCCTCTCCCCAATAAATAAACTACCCCCTCTGCCCAATATATAAAGTACCCCCTCTCCTCAGAAAATAAATTACCCCCTCTCCCCAATAAATAAAGTACCCCCTCTCCCCAATAAATTAATAAACTACCCCCTCTCCCCAATAAATAAAGTACCCCCTCTCCTCAATAAATAAAAAAAGTTATCCTTCTCCCCAATAAATAAAGTACCCCCTCTCCCCAATAAGTAAAGTACCCCCTCTCTCCAATGAATAAATAAGTACCCCCTCTCCCCAATAAGTAAAGTACCCCCTCTCCCCAATAAATAAAGTACCCCCTCTCCCCAATAAATAAAGTACCCCCTCTCCTCAATAAATAAATAAAGTACCCCCTCTCCCCAATAAATAAAGTCCCCCCTCTCCCCAATAAATAAAGTACCCCCTATCCCCAATATATAAATAAAGTACCCCCTCTCCCCAATAAATAAAGTCCCCCCTCTTCCCAATAAATAAAAAAGTACCCCCTCTCCCCAATAAATAAATAAAGTACCCCCTCTCCCCAATGAATAAAGTACCCCCTCTCCCCAATAAATAAATCAAGTACCCCCTCTCCCCAATAAATAAAGTCCCCCCTCTTCCCAATAAATAAATAAAGTATCCCCTCTCCCCAATAAATAAATAAAGTACCACCTCTCCCCAATAAATAAAGTACCCCCTCTCCCCAATAAATAAATCAACTACCCCCTCTCCCCAATAAATAAATAAACTACCCCCTCTCCCCAATAAATAAATAAACTACCCCCTCTCCAATAAATAAATAAACTACCCCTCTCCTCAATAAATAAATAAAGTACCCCCTCTCCCCAATATATAAAGTACCCCCTCTCCCCAATAAATAAAGTCCCCCCTCTTCCCAATAAATAAATAAAGTACCCCCTCTCCCCAATAAATAAATAAACTACCCCCTCTCCAATAAATAAATAAAGTACCCCTTCTCCCCAATAAATAAATAAAGTACCCCCTCTCCCCAATAAATAAATAAAGTCCCCCTCTCCCTAATAAATAAATAAAGTACCCCCTCTCCCCAATAATTAAATAAAGTCCCCCTCTCCCTAATAAATAAATAAAGTACCCCCTCTCCCCAATAAATAAAGTACCCCCTCTCCCCAATAAATAAGTTACCCCTTCTCCCCAATAAATAAATGAACTCCCCCCTTTCCCCAATAAATAAATAAAGTCCCCCCTCTCCCCAATAAATAAAGTACCCCCTCTCCCCAATAAATAAATAAAGTACCCCCTCTCCCCAATAAATAAAGTCCCCCTTCTCCCCAATAAATAAAGTCCCCCTCACCCCAATAAATAAAGTACCCCCTCTCCCCAATAAATAAAGTCCCCCCTCTCCCCAATAAATAAAGTCCCCCCTCTCCCCAATAAATAAAGTACCCCCTCTCCCCAATAAATAAAGTACCCCCTCTGCCCAATATATAAAGTACCCCCTCTCCTCAAAAAATAAATTACCCCCTCTCCCCAATAAATAAAGTACCCCCTCTCCCCAATAAATTAATAAACTACCCCCTCTCCCCAATAAATAAAGTACCCCCTCTCCTCAATAAATAAAAAAAGTACCCCTTCTCCCCAATAAATAAAGTACCCCCTCTCCCCAATAAGTAAAGTACCCCCTCTCTCCAATGAATAAATAAAGTACCCCCTCTCCCCAATAAGTAAAGTACCACCTCTCCCCAATAAATAAAGTACCCCCTCTCCCCAATAAATAAAGTACAGCCTCTCCTCAATAAATAAATAAAGTACCCCCTCTCCCCAATAAATAAAGTCCCCCCTCTCCCCAATAAATAAAGTACCCCCTATCCCCAATATATAAATAAAGTACCCCCTCTCCCCAATAAATAAAGTCCCCCCTCTTCCCAATAAATAAAAAAAGTACCCCCTCTCCCCAATAAATAAATAAAGTACCCCCTCTCCCCAATAAATAAAGTACCCCCTCTCCCCAATAAATAAATCAAGTACCCCCTCTCCCCAATAAATAAAGTCCCCCCTCTTCCCAATAAATAAATAAAGTATCCCCTCTCCCCAATAAATAAATAAAGTACCCCCTCTCCCCAATAAATCAAGTACCCCCTCTCCCCAATAAATAAATAAACTACCCCCTCTCCCCAATAAATAAAAAAACTACCCCCTCTCCAATAAATAAATAAACTACCCCTCTCCCCAATAAATAAATAAAGTACCCCCTCTCCCCAATAAATAAATAAAGTCCCCCCTCTCCCTAATAAATAAATAAAGTACCCCGTCTCCCCAATAAATAAATAAAGTACCCCCTCTCCCCAATAAATAAAGTACCCCCTCTCCCCAATAAATAAAGTACCCCCTCTCCCCAATAAATAAATAAAGTACCCCCTCTCCCCAATAAATAAAGTACCCCCTCTCCCCAATAAATAAATAGAGTACTCCCTCTCCCCAATAAATAAATAAAGTACCCCCTCTCCCCAATAAATAAAGTACCCCCTCTCCCCAATAAATAAATAAAGTACCCCCTCTCCAATAAATAAATAAACTACCCCTCTCCCCAATAAATAAATAAAGTACCCCCTCTCCCCAATAAATAAATAAAGTCCCCCTCTCCCTAATAAATAAATAAAGTACCCCCTCTCCCCAATAAATAAATAAAGTACCCCCTCTCCCCAATAAATAAAGTCCATCTTCTCCCCAATAAATAAAGTCCCCCCTCTCCCCAATAAATAAAGTACCCCCTCTCCCCAATAAATAAAGTACCCCCTCTCCCCAATAAATAAAGTCCCCCCTCTCCCCAATAAATAAAGTACCCCCTCCCCCCAATAAATAAAGTACCCCCTCTCCCCAATAAATAAAGTACCCCCTCTCCCCAATATATAAATAATGTACCCCCTCTCCCCAATATATAAAGTCCCCCCTCTTCCCAATAAATAAATAAAGTACCCCCTCTCCCCAATAAATAAATAAAGTACCCCCTCTCCCCAATAAATAAAGTACCCCCTCTCCCCAATAAATAAATAAAGTACCCCCTCTCCCCAATAAATAAAGTACCCCCTCTGCCCAATAAATAAATCAAGTACCCCCTCTCCCCAATAAATAAAGTACTCTCTCTCCCCAATAAATAAATAGAGTACTCCCTCTCCCCAATAAATAAATAAAGTACCCCCTCTCCCCAATAAATAAAGTACCCCCTCTCCACAATAAATAAAGTACCCCAACTCCCTAATAAATAAAGTACCCCCTCTCCCCAATAAATAAAGTACCCCCTCTCCCCAATAAATAAATAAACTACCCCCTCTCCCCAATAAATAAATAAAGTACCCCCTCTCCAATAAATAAATAAACTACCCCTCTCCCCAATAAATAAATAAAGTACCCCCTCTCCCCAATAAATAAATAAAGTCCCCACTCTCCCTAATAAATAAATAAAGTACCCCCTCTCCCCAATAAATACATAAAGTACCCCCTCTCCCCAATAAATAAAGTACCCCCTCTCCCCAATAAATAAATAAACTACCCCCTCTCCCCAATAAATAAATAAACTACCCCCTCTCCAATAAATAAATAAAATACCCCTCTCCCCAATAAATAAATGAAGTACCCCGTCTCCCCAATAAATAAATGAACTCCCCCCTCTCCCCAATAAATAAATAAAGTCCCCCCTCTCCCCAATAAATAAAGTACCCCCTCTCCCCAATAAATAAAAAAAGTACCCCTTCTCCCCAATAAATAAATAAAGTACCCCCTCTCCCCAATAAATAAATAAAGTCCCCCCTCTCCCTAATAAATAAATAAAGTACCCCCTCTCCCCAATAAATAAATAAAGTACCCCCTCTCCCCAATAAATAAAGTACCCCCTCTCCCCAATAAATAAAGTACCCCCTCTCCTCAATAAATAAATAAAGTACCCCCTCTCCCCAATAAATAAATAAAGTACCCCCTCTCCCCAATAAATAAATAAACTACCCCCTCTCCAATAAATAAATAAAGTACCCCTTCTCCCCAATAAATAAATAAAGTACCCCCTCTCCCCAATAAATAAATAAAGTCCCCCTCTCCCTAATAAATAAATAAAGTACCCCCTCTCCCCAATAAATAAAGTACCCCCTCTCCCCAATAAATAAAGTACCCCCTCTCCACAATAAATAAAGTACCCCAACTCCCTAATAAATAAAGTACCCCCTCTCCCCAATAAATAAAGTACCCCCTCTCCCCAATAAATAAATAAACTACCCCCTCTCCCCAATAAATAAATAAAGTACCCCCTCTCCAATAAATAAATAAACTACCCCTCTCCCCAATAAATAAATAAAGTACCCCCTCTCCCCAATAAATAAATAAAGTCCCCACTCTCCCTAATAAATAAATAAAGTACCCCCTCTCCCCAATAAATACATAAAGTACCCCCTCTCCCCAATAAATAAAGTACCCCCTCTCCCCAATAAATAAATAAACTACCCCCTCTCCCCAATAAATAAATAAACTACCCCTCTCCAATAAATAAATAAAATACCCCTCTCCCCAATAAATAAATGAAGTACCCCGTCTCCCCAATAAATAAATGAACTCCCCCCTCTCCCCAATAAATAAATAAAGTCCCCCCTCTCCCCAATAAATAAAGTACCCCCTCTCCCCAATAAATAAAAAAAGTACCCCTTCTCCCCAATAAATAAATAAAGTACCCCCTCTCCCCAAGAAATAAATAAAGTCCCCCCTCTCCCTAATAAATAAATAAAGTACCCCCTCTCCGCAATAAATAATTAAAGTACCCCCTCTCCCCAATAAATAAAGTACCCCCTATCCCCAATAAATAAAGTACCCCCTCTCCTCAATAAATAAATAAAGTACCCCCTCTCCCCAATAAATAAAGTCCCCCCTCTTCCCAATAAATAAATAAAGTACCCCCTCTCCCCAATAAATAAATAAACTACCCCCTCTCCAATAAATAAATAAAGTACCCCTTCTCCCCAATAAATAAATAAAGTACCCCCTCTCCCCAATAAATAAATAAAGTCCCCCTCTCCCTAATAAATAAATAAAGTACCCCCTCTCCCCAATAAATAAAGTACCCCCTCTCCCCAATAAATAAAGTACCCCCTCTCCCCAATAAATAAATGAACTCCCCCCTCTCCCAAATAAATAAATAAAGTCCCCCCTCTCCCCAATAAATAAAGTACCCCCTCTCCCCAATAAATAAATTAAGTACCCCCTCTCCCCAATAAATAAATAAAGTACCCCTTCTCCCCAATAAATAAATAAAGTACCCCTTCTCCCCAATAAATAAAGTCCCCCTTCTCCCCAATAAATAAAGTCCCCCCTCACCCCAATAAATAAAGTACCCCTTCTCCCCAATAAATAAAGTCCCCCCTCTCCCCAATAAATAAAGTCCCCCCTCTCCCCAATAAATAAAGTACCCCCTCTCCCCAATAAATAAAGTACCCCCTCTCCCCAATATATAAAGTACCCCCTCTCCTCAAAAAATAAAGTACCCCCTCTCCCCAATAAATAAAGTACCCCCTCTCCCCAATAAATTAATAAACTACCCCCTCTCCCCAATAAATAAAGTACCCCCTCTCCTCAATAAATAAATAAAGTACCCCCTCTCCCCAATAAATAAAGTACCCCCTCTCCCCAATAAGTAAAGTACCCCCTCTCTCCAATGAATAAATAAAGTACCCCCTCTCCCCAATAAATAAAGTACCCCCTCTCCCCAATAAATAAAGAACCCCTATCCCCAATAAATAAAGTACCCCCTCTCCTCAATAAATAAATAAAGTACCCCCTCTCCCCAATAAATAAAGTCCCCCCTCTCCCCAATAAATAAAGTACCCCCTCTCCCCAACATATAAATAAAGTACCCCCTCTCCCCAATAAATAAAGTCCCCCCTCTTCCCAATAAATAAATAAAGTACCCCCTCTCCCCAATAAATAAATAAAGTACCCCCTCTCCCCAATAAATAAAGTACCCCCTCTCCCCAATAAATAAATCAAGTACCCCCTCTCCCCAATAAATAAAGTCCCCCCTCTTCCCAATAAATAAATAAAGTACCCCCTCTCCCCAATAAATAAATAAAGTACCCCCTCTCCCCAATAAATAAAGTACCCCCTCTCCCCAATAAATAAATCAAGTATCCCCTCTCCCCAATAAATAAATAAACTACCCCCTCTCCCCAATAAATAAATAAACTACCCCCTCTCCAATAAATAAATAAACTACCCCTCTCCCCAATAAATAAATAAAGTACCCCCTCTCCCCAATAAATAAATAAAGTCCCCCTCTCCCTAATAAATAAATAAAGTACCCCCTCTCCCCAATAAATAAATAAAGTACCCCCTCTCCCCAATAAATAAAGTCCATCTTCTCCCCAATAAATAAAGTCCCCCCTCTCCCCAATAAATAAAGTACCCCCTCTCCCCAATAAATAAAGTACCCCCTCTCCCCAATAAATAAAGTCCCCCCTCTCCCCAATAAATAAAGTACCCCCTCCCCCCAATTAATAAAGTACCCCCTCTCCCCAATATATAAAGTACCCCCTCTCCCCAATAAATAAAGTCCCCCCTCTTCCCAATAAATAAATAAAGTACCCCCTATCCCCAATAAATAAATAAACTACCCCCTCTCCAATAAATAAATAAAGTACCCCTTCTCCCCAATAAATAAATAAAGTACCCCCTCTCCCCAATAAATAAATAAAGTCCCCCTCTCCCTAATAAATAAATAAAGTACCCCCTCTCCCCAATAATTAAATAAAGTCCCCCTCTCCCTAATAAATAAATAAAGTACCCCCTCTCCCCAATAAATAAAGTACCCCCTCTCCCCAATAAATAAAGTACCCCTTCTCCCCAATAAATAAATGAACTCCCCCCTCTCCCCAATAAATAAATAAAGTCCCCCCTCTCCCCAATAAATAAAGTACCCCCTCTCCCCAATAAATAAATAAAGTACCCCCTCTCCCCAATAAATAAATAAAGTACCCCTTCTCCCCAATAAATAAATAAAGTACCCCCTCTCCCCAATAAATAAAGTCCCCCTTCTCCCCAATAAATAAAGTCCCCCCTCACCCCAATAAATAAAGTACCCCCTCTCCCCAATAAATAAAGTCCCCCCTCTCCCCAATAATTAAAGTCCCCCCTCTCCCCAATAAATAAAGTACCCCCTCTCCCCAATAAATAAACTACCCCCTCTGCCCAATATATAAAGTACCCCCTCTCCTCAGAAAATAAATTACCCCCTCTCCCCAATAAATAAAGTACCCCCTCTCCCCAATAAATTAATAAACTACCCCCTCTCCCCAATAAATAAAGTACCCCCTCTCCTCAATAAATAAAAAAAGTTATCCTTCTCCCCAATAAATAAAGTACCCCCTCTCCCCAATAAGTAAAGTACCCCCTCTCTCCAATGAATAAATAAGTACCCCCTCTCCCCAATAAGTAAAGTACCCCCTCTCCCCAATAAATAAAGTACCCCCTCTCCCCAATAAATAAAGTACCCCCTCTCCTCAATAAATAAATAAAGTACCCCCTCTCCCCAATAAATAAAGTCCCCCCTCTCCCCAATAAATAAAGTACCCCCTATCCCCAATATATAAATAAAGTACCCCCTCTCCCCAATAAATAAAGTCCCCCCTCTTCCCAATAAATAAAAAAAGTACCCCCTCTCCCCAATAAATAAATAAAGTACCCCCTCTCCCCAATGAATAAAGTACCCCCTCTCCCCAATAAATAAATCAAGTACCCCCTCTCCCCAATAAATAAAGTCCCCCCTCTTCCCAATAAATAAATAAAGTATCCCCTCTCCCCAATAAATAAATAAAGTACCACCTCTCCCCAATAAATAAAGTACCCCCTCTCCCCAATAAATAAATCAACTACCCCCTCTCCCCAATAAATAAATAAACTACCCCCTCTCCCCAATAAATAAATAAACTACCCCCTCTCCAATAAATAAATAAACTACCCCTCTCCCCAATAAATAAATAAAGTACCCCCTCTCCCCAATATATAAAGTACCCCCTCTCCCCAATAAATAAAGTCCCCCCTCTTCCCAATAAATAAATAAAGTACCCCCTCTCCCCAATAAATAAATAAACTACCCCCTCTCCAATAAATAAATAAAGTACCCCTTCTCCCCAATAAATAAATAAAGTACCCCCTCTCCCCAATAAATAAATAAAGTCCCCCTCTCCCTAATAAATAAATAAAGTACCCCCTCTCCCCAATAATTAAATAAAGTCCCCCTCTCCCTAATAAATAAATAAAGTACCCCCTCTCCCCAATAAATAAAGTACCCCCTCTCCCCAATAAATAAGTTACCCCTTCTCCCCAATAAATAAATGAACTCCCCCCTTTCCCCAATAAATAAATAAAGTCCCCCCTCTCCCCAATAAATAAAGTACCCCCTCTCCCCAATAAATAAATAAAGTACCCCCTCTCCCCAATAAATAAAGTCCCCCTTCTCCCCAATAAATAAAGTCCCCCCTCACCCCAATAAATAAAGTACCCCCTCTCCCCAATAAATAAAGTCCCCCCTCTCCCCAATAAATAAAGTCCCCCCTCTCCCCAATAAATAAAGTACCCCCTCTCCCCAATAAATAAAGTACCCCCTCTGCCCAATATATAAAGTACCCCCTCTCCTCAAAAAATAAATTACCCCCTCTCCCCAATAAATAAAGTACCCCCTCTCCCCAATAAATTAATAAACTACCCCCTCTCCCCAATAAATAAAGTACCCCCTCTCCTCAATAAATAAAAAAAGTACCCCTTCTCCCCAATAAATAAAGTACCCCCTCTCCCCAATAAGTAAAGTACCCCCTCTCTCCAATGAATAAATAAAGTACCCCCTCTCCCCAATAAGTAAAGTACCACCTCTCCCCAATAAATAAAGTACCCCCTCTCCCCAATAAATAAAGTACAGCCTCTCCTCAATAAATAAATAAAGTACCCCCTCTCCCCAATAAATAAAGTCCCCCCTCTCCCCAATAAATAAAGTACCCCCTATCCCCAATATATAAATAAAGTACCCCCTCTCCCCAATAAATAAAGTCCCCCCTCTTCCCAATAAATAAAAAAAGTACCCCCTCTCCCCAATAAATAAATAAAGTACCCCCTCTCCCCAATAAATAAAGTACCCCCTCTCTCCAATAAATAAATCAAGTACCCCCTCTCCCCAATAAATAAAGTCCCCCCTCTTCCCAATAAATAAATAAAGTATCCCCTCTCCCCAATAAATAAATAAAGTACCCCCTCTCCCCAATAAATCAAGTACCCCCTCTCCCCAATAAATAAATAAACTACCCCCTCTCCCCAATAAATAAAAAAACTACCCCCTCTCCAATAAATAAATAAACTACCCCTCTCCCCAATAAATAAATAAAGTACCCCCTCTCCCCAATAAATAAATAAAGTCCCCCCTCTCCCTAATAAATAAATAAAGTACCCCGTCTCCCCAATAAATAAATAAAGTACCCCCTCTCCCCAATAAATAAAGTACCCCCTCTCCCCAATAAATAAAGTACCCCCTCTCCCCAATAAATAAATAAAGTACCCCCTCTCCCCAATAAATAAAGTACCCCCTCTCCCCAATAAATAAATAGAGTACTCCCTCTCCCCAATAAATAAATAAAGTACCCCCTCTCCCCAATAAATAAAGTACCCCCTCTCCCCAATAAATAAATAAAGTACCCCCTCTCCAATAAATAAATAAACTACCCCTCTCCCCAATAAATAAATAAAGTACCCCCTCTCCCCAATAAATAAATAAAGTCCCCCTCTCCCTAATAAATAAATAAAGTACCCCCTCTCCCCAATAAATAAATAAAGTACCCCCTCTCCCCAATAAATAAAGTCCATCTTCTCCCCAATAAATAAAGTCCCCCCTCTCCCCAATAAATAAAGTACCCCCTCTCCCCAATAAATAAAGTACCCCCTCTCCCCAATAAATAAAGTCCCCCCTCTCCCCAATAAATAAAGTACCCCCTCCCCCCAATAAATAAAGTACCCCCTCTCCCCAATATATAAAGTACCCCCTCTCCCCAATAAATAAAGTCCCCCCTCTCCCCAATAAATAAATAAACTACCCCCTCTCCAATAAATAAATAAAGTACCCCTTCTCCCCAATAAATAAATAAAGTACCCCCTCTCCCCAATAAATAAATAAAGTCCCCCTCTCCCTAATAAATAAATAAAGTACCCCCTCTCCCCAATAATTAAATAAAGTCCCCCTCTCCCTAATAAATAAATAAAGTACCCCCTCTCCCCAATAAATAAAGTACCCCCTCTCCCCAATAAATAAAGTACCCCTTCTCCCCAATAAATAAATGAACTCCCCCCTCTCCCCAATAAATAAATAAAGTCCCCCCTCTCCCCAATAAATAAAGTACCCCCTCTCCCCAATAAATAAATAAAGTACCCCCTCTCCCCAATAAATAAATAAAGTACCCCTTCTCCCCAATAAATAAATAAAGTACCCCCTCTCCCAAATAAATAAAGTCCCCCTTCTCCCCAATAAATAAAGTCCCCCCTCACCCCAATAAATAAAGTACCCCCTCTCCCCAATAAATAAAGTCCCCCCTCTCCCCAATAAATAAAGTCCCCCCTCTCCCCAATAAATAAAGTACCCCCTCTCCCCAATAAATAAAGTACCCCCTCTGCCCAATATATAAAGTACCCCCTCGCCTCAAAAAATAAATTACCCCCTCTCCCCAATAAATGAAGTACCCCCTCTCCCCAATAAATTAATAAACTACCCCCTCTCCCCAATAAATAAAGTACCCCCTCTCCTCAATAAATAAAAAAAGTACCCCTTCTCCCCAATAAATAAATAAACTACCCCCTCTCCAATAAATAAATAAAGTACCCCTTCTCCCCAATAAATAAATAAAGTACCCCCTCTCCCCAATAAATAAATAAAGTCCCCCTCTCCCTAATAAATAAATAAAGTACCCCCTCTCCCCAATAATTAAATAAAGTCCCCCTCTCCCTAATAAATAAATAAAGTACCCCCTCTCCCCAATAAATAAAGTACCCCCTCTCCCCAATAAATAAAGTACCCCTTCTCCCCAATAAATAAATGAACTCCCCCCTCTCCCCAATAAATAAATAAAGTCCCCCCTCTCCCCAATAAATAAAGTACCCCCTCTCCCCAATAAATAAATAAAGTACCCCCTCTCCCCAATAAATAAATAAAGTACCCCTTCTCCCCAATAAATAAATAAAGTACCCCCTCTCCCAAATAAATAAAGTCCCCCTTCTCCCCAATAAATAAAGTCCCCCCTCACCCCAATAAATAAAGTACCCCCTCTCCCCAATAAATAAAGTCCCCCCTCTCCCCAATAAATAAAGTCCCCCCTCTCCCCAATAAATAAAGTACCCCCTCTCCCCAATAAATAAAGTACCCCCTCTGCCCAATATATAAAGTACCCCCTCGCCTCAAAAAATAAATTACCCCCTCTCCCCAATAAATTAATAAACTACCCCCTCTCCCCAATAAATAAAGTACCCCCTCTCCTCAATAAATAAAAAAAGTACCCCTTCTCCCCAATAAATAAAGTACCCCCTCTCCCCAATAAGTAAAGTACCCCCTCTCTCCAATGAATAAATAAAGTACCCCCTCTCCCCAATAAGTAAAGTACCCCCTCTCCCCAATAAATAAAGTACCCCCTCTCCCCAATAAATAAAGTACCCCCTCTCCTCAATAAATAAATAAAGTACCCCCTCTCCCCAATAAATAAAGTCCCCCCTCTCCCCAATAAATAAAGTATCCCCTATCCCCAATATATAAATAAAGTACCCCCTCTCCCCAATAAATAAAGTCCCCCCTCTTCCCAATAAATAAAAAAAGTACCCCCTCTCCCCAATAAATAAATAAAGTACCCCGTCTCCCCAATAAATAAAGTACCCCCTCTCCCCAATAAATAAATCAAGTACCCCCTCTCCCCAATAAATAAAGTACCCCCTCTCCCCAATAAATAAATCAAGTACCCCCTCTCCCCAATAAATAAATAAACTACCCCCTCTCCCCAATAAATAAATAAACTACCCCCTCTCCAATAAATAAATAAACTACCCCTCTCCCCAATAAATAAATAAAGTACCCCCTCTCCCCAATAAATAAATAAACTACCCCCTCTCCAATAAATAAATAAAGTACCCCTTCTCCCCAATAAATAAATAAAGTACCCCCTCTCCCCAATAAATAAATAAAGTCCCCCTCTCCCTAATAAATAAATAAAGTACCCCTTCTCCCCAATAAATAAATAAAGTACCCCCTCTCCCCAATAAATAAATAAAGTCCCCCTCTCCCTAATAAATAAATAAAGTACCCCCTCTCCCCAATAATTAAATAAAGTCCCCCTCTCCCTAATAAATAAATAAAGTACCCCCTCTCCCCAATAAATAAAGTACCCCCTCTCCCCAATAAATAAAGTACCCCTTCTCCCCAATAAATAAATGAACTCCCCCCTCTCCCCAATAAATAAATAAAGTCCCCCCTCTCCCCAATAAATAAAGTACCCCCTCTCCCCAATAAATAAATAAAGTACCCCCTCTCCCCAATAAATAAATAAAGTACCCCTTCTCCCCAATAAATAAATAAAGTACCCCCTCTCCCCAATAAATAAAGTCCCCCTTCTCCCCAATAAATAAAGTCCCCCCTCACCCCAATAAATAAAGTACCCCCTCTCCCCAATAAATAAAGTCCCCTCTCTCCCCAATAAATAAAGTCCCCCCTCTCCCCAATAAATGAAGTACCCCCTCTCCCCAATAAATAAAGTACCCCCTCTGCCCAATATATAAAGTACCCCCTCTCCTCAAAAAATAAATTACCCCCTCTCCCCAATAAATAAAGTGTTCCCTCTCCCCAATAAATTAATAAACTACCCCCTCTCCCCAATAAATAAAGCACCCCCTCTCCTCAATAAATAAAAAAAGTACCCCTTCTCCCCAATAAATAAAGTACCCCCTCTCCCCAATAAGTAAAGTACCCCCTCTCTCCAATGAATAAATAAAGTACCCCCTCTCCCCAATAAGTAAAGTACCCCCTCTCCCCAATAAATAAAGTACCCCCTCTCCCCAATAAATAAAGTACCCCCTCTCCTCAATAAATAAATAAAGTACCCCCTCTCCCCAATAAATAAAGTCCCCCCTCTCCCCAATAAATAAAGTACCCCCTATCCCCAATATATAAATAAAGTACCCCCTCTCCCCAATAAATAAAGTCCCCCCTCTTCCTAATAAATAAAAAAAGTACCCCCTCTCCCCAATAAATAAATAAAGTACCCCCTCTCCCCAATAAATAAAGTACCCCCTCTCCCCAATAAATAAATCAAGTACCCCCTCTCCCCAATAAATAAAGTCCCCCCTCTTCCCAATAAATAAATAAAGTATCCCCTCTCCCCAATAAATAAATAAAGTACCCCCTCTCCCCAATAAATAAAGTACCCCCTCTCCCCAATAAATAAATCAAGTACCCCCTCTCCCCAATAAATAAATAAACTACCCCCTCTCCCCAATAAATAAATAAACTACCCCCTCTCCAATAAATAAATAAACTACCCCTCTCCCCAATAAATAAATAAAGTACCCCCTCTCCCCAATAAATATATAAAGTCCCCCCTCTCCCTAATAAATAAATAAAGTACCCCGTCTCCCCAATAAATAAATAAAGTACCCCCTCTCCCCAATAAATAAAGTACTCCCTCTCCCCAATAAATAAAGTACCCCCTCTCCCCAATAAATAAAGTACCCCAACTCCCTAATAAATAAAGTACCCCTTCTCCCCAATAAATAAAGTATCCCCTCTCCCCAATAAATAAATAAACTACCCCCTCTCCCCAATAAATAAATAAATAAATAAAGTACCCCCTCTCCCCAATAAATAAAGTCCCCCTTCTCCCCAATTAATAAAGTCCCCCCTCTCCCCAATAAATAAAGTACCCCCTCTCCCCAATAAATAAAGTCCCCCCTCTCCCCAATAAATAAAGTCCCCCCTCTCCCCAATAAATAAAGTACCCCCTCTCCCCAATAAATAAAATAACCCCTCTGCCCAATATATAAAGTACCCCCTCTCCCCAATAAATAAATAAAGTACCCCCTCTCCCCAATAAATAAAGTACCCCCTCTCCCCAATAAATAAATCAAGTACCCCCTCTCCCCAATAAATAAAGTACCCTCTCTCCCCAATAAATAAATAGAGTACTCCCTCTCCCCAATAAATAAATAAAGTACCCCCTCTCCCCAATAAATAAAGTACCCCCTCTCCACAATAAATAAAGTACCCCAACTCCCTAATAAATAAAGTACCCCCTCTCCCCAATAAATAAAGTACCCCCTCTCCCCAATAAATAAATAAACTACCCCCTCTCCCCAATAAATAAATAAAGTACCCCCTCTCCAATAAATAAATAAACTACCCCTCTCCCCAATAAATAAATAAAGTACCCCCTCTCCCCAATAAATAAATAAAGTCCCCACTCTCCCTAATAAATAAATAAAGTACCCCCTCTCCCCAATAAATACATAAAGTACCCCCTCTCCCCAATAAATAAAGTACCCCCTCTCCCCAATAAATAAATAAACTACCCCCTCTCCCCAATAAATAAATAAACTACCCCCTCTCCAATAAATAAATAAAATACCCCTCTCCCCAATAAATAAATAAAGTACCTCCTCTCCCCAATAAATAAAGTACCCCCTCTCCCCAATAAGTAAAGTACCCCCTCTCTCCAATAAATAAATAAAGTACCCCCTCTCCCCATTAAATAAAGTACCCCCTCTCCCCAATAAATAAAGTACCCCCTCTCCCCAATAAATATAGTACCCCCTCTCCTCAATAAATAAATAAAGTACCCCCTCTCCCCAATAAATAGTCCCCCCTCTCCCCAATAAATAAAGTACCCCCTCTCCCCAATATATAAATAATGTACCCCCTCTCCCCAATAAATAAAGTCCCCCCTCTTCCCAATAAATAAATAAAGTACCCCCTCTCCCCAATAAATAAATAAAGTACCCCCTCTCCCCAATAAATAAAGTACCCCCTCTCCCCAATAAATAAATAAAGTACACCCCTCTCCCCAATAAATAAAGTACCCCCTCTCCCCAATAAATAAATCAAGTACCCACTCTCCCCAATAAATAAAGTACCCTCTCTCCCCAATAAATAAATAGAGTACTCCCTCTCCCCAATAAATAAATAAAGTACCCCCTCTCCCCAATAAATAAAGTACCCCCTCTCCACAATAAATAAAGTACCCCAACTCCCTAATAAATAAAGTACCCCCTCTCCCCAATAAATAAAGTACCCCCTCTCCCCAATAAATAAATAAACTACCCCCTCTTCCCCATAAATAAATAAAGTACCCCCTCTCCAATAAATAAATAAACTACCCCTCTCCCCAATAAATAAATAAAGTACCCCCTCTCCCCAATAAATAAATAAAGTCCCCACTCTCCCTAATAAATAAATAAAGTACCCCCTCTCCCCAATAAATACATAAAGTACCCCTTCTCCCCAATAAATAAAGTCCCCCCTCTCTCCAATAAATAAAGTACCCCCTCTCCCCAATATATAAATAATGTACCCCCTCTCCCCAATAAATAAAGTCCCCCCTCTTCCCAATAAATAAATAAAGTACCCCCTCTCCCCAATAAATAAATAAAGTACCCCCTCTCCCCAATAAATAAAGTACCCCCTCTCCCCAATAAATAAATAAAGTACCCCCTCTCCCCAATAAATAAAGTACCCCCTCTCCCCAATAAATAAATCAAGTACCCCCCTCTCCCCAATAAATAAAGTACCCTCTCTCCCCAATAAATAAATAGAGTACTCCCTCTCCCCAATAAATAAATAAAGTACCCCCTCTCCCCAATAAGTAAAGTACCCCCTCTCTCCAATAAATAAATAAAGTACCCCCTCTCCCCATTAAATAAAGTACCCCCTCTCCCCAATAAATAAAGTACCCCCTCTCCCCAATAAATATAGTACCCCCTCTCCTCAATAAATAAATAAAGTACCCCCTCTCCCCAATAAATAGTCCCCCCTCTCCCCAATAAATAAAGTACCCCCTCTCCCCAATAAATAAAAAAAGTACCCCTTCTCCCCAATAAATAAATAAAGTACCCCCTCTCCCCAATAAATAAATAAAGTCCCCCCTCTCCCTAATAAATAAATAAAGTACCCCCTCTCCTCAATAAATAAATAAAGTACCCCCTCTCCTCAATAAATAAAGTACCCCCTCTCCCCAATAAATAAAGTACACTCTCTCCCTAATAAATAAAGTACCCCCTCTCCCCAATAAATAAAGTACACCCTCTCCCTAATAAATAAAGTACCCCCTCTCCCCAATAAATAAAGTACCCCCTCTCCCCAATAAATAAAGTACCCCCTCTCCCCAATAAATAAATAAAGTACCCCCTCTCCCCAATAAATAAAGTACCCCCTCTCCCCAATAAATAAAGTACACCCTCTCCCTAATAAATAAAGTACCCCCTCTCCCCAATAAATAAAGTACCCCCTCTCCCCAATAAATAAAGTACCCCCTCTCCCCAATAAATAAATAAAGTACACCCCTCTCCCCAATAAATAAAGTACCCCCTCTCCCCAATAAATAAATCAAGTACCCCCTCTCCCCAATAAATAAAGTACCCTCTCTCCCCAATAAATAAATAGAGTACTCCCTCTCCCCAATAAATAAATAAAGTACCCCCTCTCCCCAATAAATAAAGTACCCACTCTCCACAATAAATAAAGTACCCCAACTCCCTAATAAATAAAGTACCCCCTCTCCCCAATAAATAAAGTACCCCCTCTCCCCAATAAATAAATAAACTACCCCCTCTCCCCAATAAATAAATAAAGTACCCCCTCTCCAATAAATAAATAAACTACCCCTCTCCCCAATAAATAAATAAAGTACCCCCTCTCCCCAATAAATAAATAAAGTCCCCACTCTCCCTAATAAATAAATAAAGTACCCCCTCTCCCCAATAAATAAAGTCCCCCCTCTCCCCAATAAATAAAGTACCCCCTCTCCCCAATAAATAAAGTACCCCCTCTCCCCAATAAATAAAGTCCCCCCTCTCCCCAATAAATAAAGTACCCCCTCTCCCCAATAAATAAAGTACCCCCTCTCCCCAATATATAAAGTACCCCCTCTCCTCAAAAAATCAAGTACCCCCTCTCCCCAATAAATAAATAAACTACCCCCTCTCCCCAATAAATTAATAAACTACCCCCTCTCCCCAATAAATAAAGTAACCCCTCTCCTCAATAAATAAATCAAGTACCCCCTCTCACCCAATAAATAAAGTCCCCCCTCTTCCCAATAAATAAATAAAGTACCCCCTCTCCCCAATAAATAAATAAAGTACCCCCTCTCCCCAATAAATAAATAAATTACCCCTTCTCCCTAATAAATAAATAAAGTACCCCCTCTCCCCAATAAATAAAGTACCCCCTCTCCTCAATAAATAAATAAAGTACCCCCTCTCCCCAATAAATAAAGTACCCCCTCTCCCCAATAAGTAAAGTACCCCCTCTCTCCAATAAATAAATAAAGTACCCCCTCTCCTTATTAAATAAAGTACCCCCTCTCCCCAATAAATAAAGTACCCCCTCTCCCCAATAAATAAAGTACCCCCTCTCCTCAATAAATAAATAAAGTACCCCCTCTCCCCAATAAATAAAGTCCCCCCTCTCCCCAATAAATAAAGTACCCCCTCTCCCCAATATATAAATAATGTACCCCCTCTCCCCAATAAATAAAGTCCCCCCTCTTCCCAATAAATAAATAAAGTACCCCCTCTCCCCAATAAATAAATAAAGTACCCCCTCTCCCCAATAAATAAAGTACCCCCTCTCCCCAATAAATAAATAAAGTACCCCCTCTCCCCAATAAATAAAGTACCCCCTCTCCCCAATAAATAAATCAAGTACCCCCTCTCCCCAATAAATAAAGTACCCTCTCTCCCCAATAAATAAATAGAGTACTCCCTCTCCCCAATAAATAAATAAAGTACCCCCTCTCCCCAATAAATAAAGTACCCCCTCTCCACAATAAATAAAGTACCCCAACTCCCTAATAAATAAAGTACCCCCTCTCCCCAATAAATAAAGTACCCCCTCTCCCCAATAAATAAATAAACTACCCCCTCTCCCCAATAAATAAATAAAGTACCCCCTGTCCAATAAATAAATAAACTACCCCTCTCCCCAATAAATAAATAAAGTACCCCCTCTCCCCAATAAATAAATAAAGTCCCCACTCTCCCTAATAAATAAATAAAGTACCCCCTCTCCCCAATAAATACATAAAGTACCCCCTCTCCCCAATAAATAAAGTACCCCCTCTCCCCAATAAATAAATAAACTACCCCCTCTCCCCAATAAATAAATAAACTACCCCCTCTCCAATAAATAAATAAAATACCCCTCTCCCCAATAAATAAATAAAGTACCTCCTCTCCCCAATAAATAAAGTACCCCCTCTCCCCAATAAGTAAAGTACCCCCTCTCTCCAATAAATAAATAAAGTACCCCCTCTCCCCATTAAATAAAGTACCCCCTCTCCCCAATAAATAAAGTACCCCCTCTCCCCAATAAATAAAGTACCCCCTCTCCTCAATAAATAAATAAAGTACCCCCTCTCCCCAATAAATAAAGTCCCCCCTCTCCCCAATAAATAAAGTACCCCCTCTCCCCAATATATAAATAAAGTACCCCCTCTCCCCAATAAATAAAGTCCCCCCTCTTCCCAATAAATAAATAAAGTACCCCCTCTCCCCAATAAATAAATAAAGTACCCCCTCTCCCCAATAAATAAAGTACCCCCTCTCCCCAATAAATAAATAAAGTACCCCCTCTCCCCAATAAATAAAGTACCCCCTCTCCCCAATAAATAAATCAAGTACCCCCTCTCCCCAATAAATAAAGTACCCTCTCTCCCCAATAAATAAATAGAGTACTCCCTCTCCCCAATAAATAAATAAAGTACCCCCTCTCCCCAATAAATAAAGTACCCCCTCTCCACAATAAATAAAGTACCCCAACTCCCTAATAAATAAAGTACCCCCTCTCCCCAATAAATAAAGTACCCCCTCTCCCCAATAAATAAATAAACTACCCCCTCTCCCCAATAAATAAATAAAGTACCCCCTCTCCAATAAATAAATAAACTACCCCTCTCCCCAATAAATAAATAAAGTACCCCCTCTCCCCAATAAATAAATAAAGTCCCCACTCTCCCTAATAAATAAATAAAGTACCCCCTCTCCCCAATAAATACATAAAGTACCCCCTCTCCCCAATAAATAAAGTACCCCCTCTCCCCAATAAATAAATAAACTACCCCCTCTCCCCAATAAATAAATAAACTACCCCCTCTCCAATAAATAAATAAAATACCCCTCTCCCCAATAAATAAATAAAGTACCTCCTCTCCCCAATAAATAAAAAAAGTACCCCTTCTCCCCAATAAATAAATAAAGTACCCCCTCTCCCCAATAAATAAAGTACCCCCTCTCCCCAATAAATAAAAAAAGTACCCCTTCTCCCCAATAAATAAATAAAGTACCCCCTCTCCCCAATAAATAAATAAAGTCCCCCCTCTCCCTAATAAATAAATAAAGTACCCCCTCTCCTCAATAAATAAATAAAGTACCCCCTCTCCCCAATAAATAAATAAAGTACCCCCTCTCCCCAATAAATAAAGTACCCCCTCTCCCCAATAAATAAATAAAGTACCCCCTCTCCCCAATAAATAAAGTACCCCCTCTCCCCAATAAATAAATCAAGTACCCCCTCTCCCCAATAAATAAAGTACCCTCTCTCCCCAATAAATAAATAGAGTACTCCCTCTCCCCAATAAATAAATAAAGTACCCCCTCTCCCCAATAAATAAAGTACCCCCTCTCCACAATAAATAAAGTACCCCAACTCCCTAATAAATAAAGTACCCCCTCTCCCCAATAAATAAAGTACCCCCTCTCCCCAATAAATAAATAAACTACCCCCTCTCCCCAATAAATAAATAAAGTACCCCCTCTCCAATAAATAAATAAACTACCCCTCTCCCCAATAAATAAATAAAGTACCCCCTCTCCCCAATAAATAAATAAAGTCCCCACTCTCCCTAATAAATAAATAAAGTACCCCCTCTCCCCAATAAATACATAAAGTACCCCCTCTCCCCAATAAATAAAGTACCCCCTCTCCCCAATAAATAAATAAACTACCCCCTCTCCCCAATAAATAAATAAACTACCCCCTCTCCAATAAATAAATAAAATACCCCTCTCCCCAATAAATAAATAAAGTACCTCCTCTCCCCAATAAATAAAGTACCCCCTCTCCCCAATAAGTAAAGTACCCCCTCTCTCCAATAAATAAATAAAGTACCCCCTCTCCCCATTAAATAAAGTACCCCCTCTCCCCAATAAATAAAGTACCCCCTCTCCCCAATAAATAAAGTACCCCCTCTCCTCAATAAATAAATAAAGTACCCCCTCTCCCCAATAAATAAAGTCCCCCCTCTCCCCAATAAATAAAGTACCCCCTCTCCCCAATATATAAATAATGTACCCCCTCTCCCCAATAAATAAAGTACCCCCTCTTCCCAATAAATAAATAAAGTACCCCCTCTCCCCAATAAATAAATAAAGTACCCCCTCTCCCCAATAAATAAAGTACCCCCTCTCCCCAATAAATAAATAAAGTACCCCCTCTCCCCAATAAATAAAGTACCCCCTCTCCCCAATAAATAAATCAAGTACCCCCTCTCCCCAATAAATAAAGTACCCTCTCTCCCCAATAAATAAATAGAGTACTCCCTCTCCCCAATAAATAAATAAAGTACCCCCTCTCCCCAATAAATAAAGTACCCCCTCTCCACAATAAATAAAGTACCCCAACTCCCTAATAAATAAAGTACCCCCTTTCCCCAATAAATAAAGTACCCCCTCTCCCCAATAAATAAATAAACTACACCCTCTCCCCCATAAATAAATAAAGTACCCCCTCTCCAATAAATAAATAAACTACCCCTCTCCCCAATAAATAAATAAAGTACCCCCTCTCCCCAATAAATAAAGTACCCCCTCTCCCCAATAAATAAATAAACTACCCCATCTCCCCAATAAATAAATAAACTACCCCCTCTCCAATAAATAAATAAAATACCCCTCTCCCCAATAAATAAATGAAGTACCCCCTCTCCCCAATAAATAAATGAACTCCCCCCTCTCCCCAATAAATAAATAAAGTCCCCCCTCTCCCCAATAAATAAAGTACCCCCTCTCCCCAATAAATAAAAAAAGTACCCCTTCTCCCCAATAAATAAATAAAGTACCCCCTCTCCCCAATAAATAAATAAAGTCCCCCCTCTCCCTAATAAATAAATAAAGTACCCCCTCTCCTCAATAAATAAATAAAGTACCCCCTCTCCCCAATAAATAAATAAAGTACCCCCTCTCCCCAATAAATAAAGTACCCCTCTCCCCAATAAATAAAGTACACCCTCTCCCTAATAAATAAAGTACCCCCTCTCCCCAATAAATAAAGTACCCCCTCTCCCCAATAAATAAAGTACCCCCTCTCCATAAAATAAATAAATAAAGTACCCCCTCTCCCCAATAAATAAAGTACCCCCTCTCCCCAATAAATAAAGTACACTCTCTCCCTAATAAATAAAGTACCCCCTCTCCCCAATAAATAAAGTACACCCTCTCCCTAATAAATAAAGTACCCCCTCTCCCCAATAAATAAAGTACCCCCTCTCCCCAATAAATAAAGTACCCCCTCTCCATAAAATAAATAAATAAAGTACCCCCTCTCCCCAATAAATAAAGTACCCCCTCTCCCCAATAAATAAAGTACACTCTCTCCCTAATAAATAAAGTACCCCCTCTCCCCAATAAATAAAGTACACCCTCTCCCTAATAAATAAAGTACCCCCTCTCCCCAATAAATAAAGTACCCCCTCTCCCCAATAAATAAAGTACACCCTCTCCCTAATAAATAAAGTACCCCCTCTCCCCAATAAATAAAGTACCCCCTCTCCCCAATAAATAAAGTACCCCCTCTCCCCAATAAATAAATAAAGTACCCCCTCTCCCCAATAAATAAAGTACCCCCTCTCCCCAATAAATAAATCAAGTACCCCCTCTCCCCAATAAATAAAGTACCCTCTCTCCCCAATAAATAAATAGAGTACTCCCTCTCCCCAATAAATAAATAAAGTACCCCCTCTCCCCAATAAATAAAGTACCCCCTCTCCACAATAAATAAAGTACCCCAACTCCCTAATAAATAAAGTACCCCCTCTCCCCAATAAATAAAGTACCCCCTCTCCCCAATAAATAAATAAACTACCCCCTCTCCCCAATAAATAAATAAAGTACCCCCTCTCCAATAAATAAATAAACTACCCCTCTCCCCAATAAATAAATAAAGTACCCCCTCTCCCCAATAAATAAATAATTCCCCACTCTCCCTAATAAATAAATAAAGTACCCCCTCTCCCCAATAAATAAAGTCCCCCCTCTCCCCAATAAATAAAGTACCCCCTCTCCCCAATAAATAAAGTACCCCCTCTCCCCAATAAATAAAGTCCCCCCTCTCCCCAATAAATAAAGTACCCCCTCTCCCCAATAAATAAAGTACCCCCTCTCCACAATATATAAAGTACCCCCTCTCCTCAAAAAATCAAGTACCCCCTCTCCCCAATAAATAAATAAACTACCCCCTCTCCCCAATAAATTAATAAACTACCCCCTCTCCCCAATAAATAAAGTAACCCCTCTCCTCAATAAATAAATCAAGTACCCCCTCTCACCCAATAAATAAAGTCCCCCCTCTTCCCAATAAATAAATAAAGTACCCCCTCTCCCCAATAAATAAATAAAGTACCCCCTCTCCCCAATAAATAAATAAATTACCCCTTCTCCCTAATAAATAAATAAAGTACCCCCTCTCCCCAATAAATAAAGTACCCCCTCTCCTCAATAAATAAATAAAGTACCCCCTCTCCCCAATAAATAAAGTACCCCCTCTCCCCAATAAGTAAAGTACCCCCTCTCTCCAATAAATAAATAAAGTACCCCCTCTCCCCATTAAATAAAGTACCCCCTCTCCCCAATAAATAAAGGACCCCCTCTCCCCAATAAATAAAGTACCCCCTCTCCTCAATAAATAAATAAAGTACCCCCTCTCCCCAATAAATAAAGTCCCCCCTCTCCCCAATAAATAAAGTCCCCCCTCTCCCCAATAAATAAAGTACCCCCTCTCCCCAATAAATAAAAAAAGTACCCCTTCTCCCCAATAAATAAATAAAGTACCCCCTCTCCCCAATAAATAAATAAAGTCCCCCCTCTCCCTAATAAATAAATAAAGTACCCCCTCTCCTCAATAAATAAATAAAGTACCCCCTCTCCCCAATAAATAAATAAAGTACCCCCTCTCCCCAATAAATAAAGTACCCCTCTCCCCAATAAATAAAGTACACCCTCTCCCTAATAAATAAAGTACCCCCTCTCCCCAATAAATAAAGTACCCCCTCTCCCCAATAAATAAAGTACCCCCTCTCCATAAAATAAATAAATAAAGTACCCCCTCTCCCCAATAAATAAAGTACCCCCTCTCCCCAATAAATAAAGTACACTCTCTCCCTAATAAATAAAGTACCCCCTCTCCCCAATAAATAAAGTACACCCTCTCCCTAATAAATAAAGTACCCCCTCTCCCCAATAAATAAAGTACCCCCTCTCCCCAATAAATAAAGTACCCCCTCTCCATAAAATAAATAAATAAAGTACCCCCTCTCCCCAATAAATAAAGTACCCCCTCTCCCCAATAAATAAAGTACACTCTCTCCCTAATAAATAAAGTACCCCCTCTCCCCAATAAATAAAGTACACCCTCTCCCTAATAAATAAAGTACCCCCTCTCCCCAATAAATAAAGTACCCCCTCTCCCCAATAAATAAAGTACACCCTCTCCCTAATAAATAAAGTACCCCCTCTCCCCAATAAATAAATAAAGTACCCCCTCTCCCCAATAAATAAAGTACCCCCTCTCCCCAATAAATAAATAAAGTACCCCCTCTCCCCAATAAATAAAGTACCCCCTCTCCCCAATAAATAAATCAAGTACCCTCTCTCCCCAATAAATAAAGTACCCTCTCTCCCCAATAAATAAATAGAGTACTCCCTCTCCCCAATAAATAAATAAAGTACCCCCTCTCCCCAATAAATAAAGTACCCCCTCTCCACAATAAATAAAGTACCCCAACTCCCTAATAAATAAAGTACCCCCTCTCCCCAATAAATAAAGTACCCCCTCTCCCCAATAAATAAATAAACTACCCCCTCTCCCCAATAAATAAATAAAGTACCCCCTCTCCAATAAATAAATAAACTACCCCTCTCCCCAATAAATAAATAAAGTACCCCCTCTCCCCAATAAATAAATAATTCCCCACTCTCCCTAATAAATAAATAAAGTACCCCCTCTCCCCAATAAATAAAGTCCCCCCTCTCCCCAATAAATAAAGTACCCCCTCTCCCCAATAAATAAAGTACCCCCTCTCCCCAATAAATAAAGTCCCCCCTCTCCCCAATAAATAAAGTACCCCCTCTCCCCAATAAATAAAGTACCCCCTCTCCCCAATATATAAAGTACCCCCTCTCCTCAAAAAATCAAGTACCCCCTCTCCCCAATAAATAAATAAACTACCCCCTCTCCCCAATAAATTAATAAACTACCCCCTCTCCCCAATAAATAAAGTAACCCCTCTCCTCAATAAATAAATCAAGTACCCCCTCTCACCCAATAAATAAAGTCCCCCCTCTTCCCAATAAATAAATAAAGTACCCCCTCTCCCCAATAAATAAATAAAGTACCCCCTCTCCCCAATAAATAAATAAATTACCCCTTCTCCCTAATAAATAAATAAAGTACCCCCTCTCCCCAATAAATAAAGTACCCCCTCTCCTCAATAAATAAATAAAGTACCCCCTCTCCCCAATAAATAAAGTACCCCCTCTCCCCAATAAGTAAAGTACCCCCTCTCTCCAATAAATAAATAAAGTACCCCCTCTCCCCATTAAATAAAGTACCCCCTCTCCCCAATAAATAAAGTACCCCCTCTCCCCAATAAATAAAGTACCCCCTCTCCTCAATAAATAAATAAAGTACCCCCTCTCCCCAATAAATAAAGTCCCCCCCTCTTCCCAATAAATAAATAAAGTACCCCCTCTCCCCAATAAATAAATAAAGTACCCCCTCTCCCCAATAAATAAAGTACCCCCTCTCCCCAATAAATAAATAAAGTACCCCCTCTCTCCAATAAATAAAGTACCCCCTCTCCCCAATAAATAAATCAAGTACCCCCTCTCCCCAATAAATAAAGTACCCTCTCTCCCCAATAAATAAATAGAGTACTCCCTCTCCCCAATAAATAAATAAAGTACCCCCTCTCCCCAATAAATAAAGTACCCCCTCTCCACAATAAATAAAGTACCCCAACTCCCTAATAAATAAAGTACCCCCTCTCCCCAATAAATAAAGTACCCCCTCTCCCCAATAAATAAATAAACTACCCCCTCTCCCCAATAAATAAATAAAGTACCCCCTCTCCAATAAATAAATAAACTACCCCTCTCCCCAATAAATAAATAAAGTACCCCCTCTCCCCAATAAATAAATAAAGTCCCCACTCTCCCTAATAAATACATAAAGTACCCCCTCTCCCCAATAAATAAAGTACCCCCTCTCCCCAATAAATAAATAAAGTACCCCCTCTCCCCAATAAATAAATAAAGTACCCCCTCTCCCCAATAAATAAAGTACCCCCTCTCCCCAATAAATAAATAAAGTACCCCCTCTCCCCAATAAATAAAGTACCCCCTCTCCCCAATAAATAAATCAAGTACCCCCTCTCCCCAATAAATAAAGTACCCTCTCTCCCCAATAAATAAATAGAGTACTCCCTCTCCCCAATAAATAAATAAAGTACCCCCTCTCCCCAATAAATAAAGTACCCCCTCTCCACAATAAATAAAGTACCCCAACTCCCTAATAATTAAAGTACCCCCTCTCCCCAATAAATAAAGTACCCCCTCTCCCCAATAAATAAATAAACTACCCCCTCTCCCCCATAAATAAATAAAGTACCCCCTCTCCAATAAATAAATAAACTACCCCTCTCCCCAATAAATAAATAAAGTACCCCCTCTCCCCAATAAATAAATAAAGTCCCCACTCTCCCTAATAAATAAATAAAGTACCCCCTCTCCCCAATAAATACATAAAGTACCCCCTCTCCCCAATAAATAAAGTACCCCCTCTCCCCAATAAATAAATAAACTACCCCCTCTCCCCAATAAATAAATAAACTACCCCCTCTCCAATAAATAAATAAAATACCCCTCTCCCCAATAAATAAATGAAGTACCCCCTCTCCCCAATAAATAAATGAACTCCCCCCTCTCCCCAATAAATAAATAAAGTCCCCCCTCTCCCCAATAAATAAAGTACCCCCTCTCCCCAATAAATAAAAAAAGTACCCCCTCTCCCCAATAAATAAATAAAGTACCCCTTCTCCCCAATAAATAAATAAAGTACCCCCTCTCCCCAATAAATAAATAAAGTCCCCCCTCTCCCTAATAAATAAATAAAGTACCCCCTCTCCCGAATAAATAAATAAAGTACCCCCTCTCCCCAATAAATAAAGTACCCCCTCTCCCCAATAAATAAAGTACCCCCTCTTCTCAATAAATAAATAAAGTACCCCCTCTCCCCAATAAATAAAGTACCCCCTCTCCCCAATAAATAAATAAAGTACCCCCTCTCCCCAATAAATAAAGTACCCCCTCTCCACAATAAATAAAGTACACCCTCTCCCTAATAAATAAAGTACCCCCTCTCCCCAATAAATAAAGTACCCCCTCTCCCCAATAAATAAATAAACTACCGCCTCTCACCAATAAATAAATGAACTCCTCCCTCTCCCCAATAAATAAATAAAGTCCCACCTCTCCCCAATAAATAAAGTACCCCCTCTCCCCAATAAATAAATAAACTACCCCCTCTCCCCAATAAATAAATAAAGTACCCCCTCTCCCCAATAAATAAATAAAGTCCCCCCTCTCCCTAATAAATAAATAAAGTACCCCTACTCAACAATAAATAAATAAAGTACCCCCTCTCCCCAATAAATAAAGTCCCCCTTCTCCCCAATAAATAAAGTCCCCCCTCTCCCCAATAAATAATGTACCCCCTCTCCCCAATAAATAAAGTACCCCCTCTCCCCAATAAATAAAGTCCCCCCTCTCCCCAATAAATAAAGTACCCCCTCTCCCCAATAAATAAAGTACCCCCTCTCCCCAATATATAAAGTACCCCCTCTCCTCAAAAAATCAAGTACCCCCTCTCCCCAATAAATAAATAAACTACCCCCTCTCCTAAATAAATTAATAAACTACCCCCTCTCCCAAATAAATAAAGTAACCCCTCTCCTCAATAAATAAATAAAGTACCCCCTCTCCCCAATAAATAAATCAAGTACCCCCTCTCCCCAATAAATAAAGTCCCCCCTCTTCCCAATAAATGAATAAAGTACCCCCTCTCCCCAATAAATAAGTAAAGTACCCCCTCTCCCCAATAAATAAATAAATGACCCCTTCTCCCCAATAAATAAATAAAGTACCCCTCTCCCCAATAAATAAATAAAGTCCCCCCTCTCCCTAATAAATAAATAAAGTACCCCCTCTCCCCAATAAATAAATAAAGTACCCCCTCTCCCCAATAAATAAAGTACCCCCTCTCCCCAATAAATAAAGTACCCCCTCTCCTCAATAAATAAATAAAGTACCCCCTCTCCCCAATAAATAAAGTACCCCCTATCCCCAATAAATAAATAAAGTACCCCCTCTCCCCAAAAAATAAAGTACCCCCTCTCCCCAATAAATAAAGTCCCCCCTCTCCCCAATAAATAAAGTACCCCATCTCCCCAATAAATAAAGTACCCCCTCTCCCCAATAAATAAAGTCCCCCCTCTCCCCAATAAATAAAGTACCCCCTCTCCCCAATAAATAAAGTACCCCCTCTCCCCAATATATAAAGTACCCCCTCTCCTCAAAAAATCAAGTACCCCCTCTCCCCAATAAATAAATAAAATACCCCCTCTCCCCAATAAATTAATAAACTACCCCCTCTCCCCAATAAATAAAGTACCCCCTCTCCCCAATAAATAAATAAACTACCCCCTCTCCCCAATAAATAAATAAAGTACCCCCTCTCCCCAATAAATAAATAAAGTCCCCCCTCTCCCTAATAAATAAATAAAGTACCCCTACTCAACAATAAATAAATAAAGTACCCCCTCTCCCCAATAAATAAAGTCCCCCTTCTCCCCAATAAATAAAGTCCCCCCTCTCCCCAATAAATAATGTACCCCCTCTCCCCAATAAATAAAGTACCCCCTCTCCCCAATAAATAAAGTCCCCCCTCTCCCCAATAAATAAAGTACCCCCTCTCCCCAATAAATAAAGTACCCCCTCTCCCCAATATATAAAGTACCCCCTCTCCTCAAAAAATCAAGTACCCCCTCTCCCCAATAAATAAATAAACTACCCCCTCTCCTAAATAAATTAATAAACTACCCCCTCTCCAAATAAATAAAGTAACCCCTCTCCTCAATAAATAAATAAAGTACCCCCTCTCCCCAATAAATAAATCAAGTACCCCCTCTCCCCAATAAATAAAGTCCCCCCTCTTCCCAATAAATGAATAAAGTACCCCCTCTCCCCAATAAATAAATAAAGTACCCCCTCTCCCCAATAAATAAATAAATGACCCCTTCTCCCCAATAAATAAATAAAGTACCCCTCTCCCCAATAAATAAATAAAGTCCCCCCTCTCCCTAATAAATAAATAAAGTACCCCCTCTCCCCAATAAATAAATAAAGTACCCCCTCTCCCCAATAAATAAAGTACCCCCTCTCCCCAATAAATAAAGTACCCCCTCTCCTCAATAAATAAATAAAGTACCCCCTCTCCCCAATAAATAAAGTACCCCCTCTCCCCAATAAATAAATAAAGTACCCCCTCTCCCCAAAAAATAAAGTACCCCCTCTCCCCAATAAATAAAGTCCCCCCTCTCCCCAATAAATAAAGTACCCCCTCTCCCCAATAAATAAAGTACCCCCTCTCCCCAATAAATAAAGTCCCCCCTCTCCCCAATAAATAAAGTACCCCCTCTCCCCAATAAATAAAGTACCCCCTCTCCCCAATATATAAAGTACCCCCTCTCCTCAAAAAATCAAGTACCCCCTCTCCCCAATAAATAAATAAAATACCCCCTCTCCCCAATAAATTAATAAACTACCCCCTCTCCCCAATAAATAAAGTAACCCCTCTCCTCTATAAATAAATCAAGTACCCCCTCTCCCCAATAAATAAAGTCCCCCCTCTTCCCAATAAATAAATAAAGTACCCCCTCTCCCCAATAAATAAATAAAGTACCCCCTCTCCCCAATAAATAAATAAATTACCCCTTCTCCCCAATAAATAAATAAAGTAAACCCTCTCCCCAATAAATAAATAAAGTCCCCCCTCTCCCTAATAAATAAATAAAGTCCCCCCTCTCCCCAATAAATAAAGTACCCCCTCTCCCCAATAAATAAAGTACCCCCTCTCCCCAATATATAAAGTACCCCCTCTCCTCAAAAAATCAAGTACCCCCTCTCCCCAATAAATAAATAAACTACCCCCTCTCCCCAATAAATTAATAAACTACCCCCTCTCCCCAATAAATAAAGTAACCCCTCTCCTCAATAAATAAATCAAGTACCCCCTCTCCCCAATAAATAAAGTCCCCCCTCTTCCCAATAAATAAATAAAGTACCCCCTCTCCCCAATAAATAAATAAAGTACCCCCTCTCCCCAATAAATAAATAAATTACCCCTTCTCCCCAATAAATAAATAAAGTACCCCCTCTCCCCAATAAATAAATAAAGTCCCCCCTCTCCCTAATAAATAAATAAAGTACCCCCTCTCCCCAATAAATAAATAAAGTACCCCCTCTCCCCAATAAATAAAGTACCCCCTCTCCCCAATAAATAAAGTACCCCCTCTCCTCAATAAATAAATAAAGTACCAACTCTCCCCAATAAATAAACTATCGCCTCTCACCAATAAATAAATGAACTCCTCCCTCTCCCCAATAAATAAATAAAGTCCCACCTCTCCCCAATAAATAAAGTACCCCCTCTCCCCAATAAATAAATAAAGTCCCCCCTCTTCCCAATAAATAAATAAAGTACCCCCTCTCCCCAATAAATAAATAAATTACCCCTTCTCCCCAATAAATAAATAAAGTACCCCCTCTCCCCAATAAATAAATAAAGTCCCCCCTCTCCCTAATAAATAAATAAAGTACCCCCTCTCCCCAATAAATAAATAAAGTACCCCCTCTCCCTAATAAATAAATTACCCCCTCTCCCCAATAAATAAAGTACCCCCTCTCCCCAATAAATAAATAAAGTCCCCCCTCTCCCTAATAAATAAATAAAGTACCCCCTCTCCCCAATAAATAAATAAAGTACCCCCTCTCCCCAATAAATAAAGTACCCCCTCTCCCCAATAAATAAAGTACCCCCTATCCTCAATAAATAAATAAAGTACCCCCTCTCCCCAATAAATAAAGTACCCCCTCTCCCCAATAAATAAATAAAGTACCCCCTCTCCCCAATAAATAAAGTACCCCCTCTCCCCAATAAATAAAGTACCCCCTCTCCCTAATAAATAAAGTACCCCTTCTCCCCAATAAATAAAGTACCCCCTCTCCCCAATAAATAAATAAACTACCGCCTCTCACCAATAAATAAATGAACTCCTCCCTCTCCCCAATAAATAAATAAAGTCCCACCTCTCCCCAATAAATAAAGTACCCCCTCTCCCCAATAAATTAATAAAGTACCCCATCTCCCCAATAAATAAATAAAGTCCCCCTTCTCCCCAATAAATAAAGTCCCCCCTCTCCCCAATAAATAAAGTACCCCCTCTCCCCAATAAATAAAGTACCCCCTCTCCCCAATAAATAAAGTCCCCCCTCTCCCCAATAAATAAAGTACCCCCTCTCCCCAATATATAAAGTACCCCCTCTCCTCAAAAAATCAAGTACCCCCTCTCCCCAATAAATAAATAAACTACCCCCTCTCCCCAATAAATTAATAAACTACCCCCTCTCCCCAATAAATAAAGTAACCCCTCTCCTCAATAAATAAATAAAGTACCCCCTCTCCCCAATAAATAAATCAAGTACCCCCTCTCCCCAATAAATAAAGTCCCCCCTCTTCCCAATAAATGAATAAAGTACCCCCTCTCCCCAATAAATAAATAAAGTACCCCCTCTCCCCAATAAATAAATAAATGACCCCTTCTCCCCAATAAATAAATAAAGTACCCCTCTCCCCAATAAATAAATAAAGTCCCCCCTCTCCCTAATAAATAAATAAAGTACCCCCTCTCCCCAATAAATAAATAAAGTACCCCCTCTCCCCAATAAATAAAGTACCCCCTCTCCCCAATAAATAAAGTACCCCCTCTCCTCAATAAATAAATAAAGTACCCCCTCTCCCCAATAAATAAAGTACCCCCTCTCCCCAATAAATAAATAAAGTACCCCCTCTCCCCAATAAATAAAGTACCCCCTCTCCCCAATAAATAAAGTCCCCCGTCTCCCCAATAAATAAAGTACCCCCTCTCCCCAATAAATAAAGTACCCCCTCTCCCCAATAAATAAAGTCCCCCCTCTCCCCAATAAATAAAGTACCCCCTCTCCCCAATAAATAAAGTACCCCCTCTCCCCAATATATAAAGTACCCCCTCTCCTCAAAAAATCAAGTACCCCCTCTCCCCAATAAATAAATAAACTACCCTCTCTCCCCAATAAATTAATAAACTACCCCCTCTCCCCAATAAATAAAGTAACCCCTCTCCTCAATAAATAAATCAAGTACCCCCTCTCCCCAATAAATAAAGACCCCCCTCTTCCCAATAAATAAATAAAGTACCCCCTCTCCCCAATAAATAAATAAAGTACCCCCTCTCCCCAATAAATAAATAAATTACCCCTTCTCCCCAATAAATAAATAAAGTACCCCCTCTCCCCAATAAATAAATAAAGTCCCCCCTCTCCCTAATAAATAAATAAAGTACCCCTACTCCCCAATAAATAAATAAAGTACCCCCTCTCCCCAATAAATTAAGTCCCCCTTCTCCCCAATAAATAAAGTCCCCCCTCTCCCCAATAAATAAAGTACCCCCTCTCCCCAATAAATAAAGTACCCCCTCTCCCCAATAAATAAAGTCCCCCCTCTCCCCAATAAATAAAGTGCCCCCTCTCCCCAATAAATAAAGTACCCCCTCTCCCCAATATATAAAGTACCCCCTCTCCTCAAAAAATCAAGTACCCCCTCTCCCCAATAAATAAATAAACTACCCCCTCTCCCCAATAAATTAATAAACTACCCCCTCTCCCCAATAAATAAAGTAACCTCTCCCCAATAAGTAAAGTACCCCCTCTCTCCAATAAATAAATAAATTACCCCCAATCCCCAATAAATAAAGTACCCCCTCTCCCCAATAAATAAAGTCTCCCCTCTCCTCAATAAATAAAGTACCCTCTCTCCCCAATAAATAAAGTATCCCCTCTCCCCAATAAATAAAGTCCCCCCTCTTCCCAATAAATAAATAAAGTACCCCCTCTCCCCAATATATAAATAAAGTACCCCCTCTCCCCAATAAATAAATAAACTACCCCCTCTCCAATAAATAAATAAACTACCCCTCTCCCCAATAAATAAATGAACTCCCCCCTCTCCCAATAAATAAATGAACTCCCCCCTCTCCCAATAAATAAATGAACTCCCCCCTCTCCCCAATAAATAAATAAAGTACCCCCTCTCCCCAATAAATAAATAAAGTACCCCTTCTCCCCAATAAATAAATAAAGTACCCCCTCTCCCCAATAAATAAATAAAGTTCCCCCTCTCCCTAATAAATAAATAAAGTACCCCCTCTCCCCAATAAATAAATAAAGTACCCCCTCTCCCCAATAATTAAAGTACCCTCTCTCCCCAATAAATAAAGTACCCCCTCTCCCCAATAAATAAATATAGTACCCCCTCTCCCCGATAAATAAAGTACCCTCTCTCCCCAATAAATAAAGTACCCCCTCTCCCCAATAAATAAAGTACCACCTCTCCCTAATAAATAAAGTACCCCCTCTCCCCAATAAATAAAGTACCCCCTCTCCCCAATAAATAAATAAACTACCCCCTCTCCCAAATAAATAAATGAACTCCCCCTCTCCCCAATAAATAAATAAAGTCCCACCTCTCCCCAATAAATAAAGTACCCCCTCTCCCCAATATATAAATAAAGTACCCCCTCTCCCCAATAAATAAAGTCCCCCCTCTTCCCAATAAATAAATAAAGTACCCCATCTCCCCAATAAATAAATAAAGTACCCCCTCTCCCCAATAAATAAAGTACCCCCTCTCCCTAATAAATAAATCAAGTACCCCCTCTCCCCAATAAATAAATAAAGTACCCCCTCTCAATTTAAACACAGAGCTAGATAGCAGGTTATTGGTCCTCATACCGCAGTGTGTCTTACTCAGGTTAGTGGTCCTCATATCGCACCATAATACTATACTGCTGTACCCCTATACTGCTATACAACTATGCTGCTATAGTGCTGTACTACTATACTCCATACTACTATAATCCATACTACTATACTCCATACTTCTATGCTCTATACTACTATACTCATATCATACTATACTCATATCCTACTATGCTCTATACTACTATGCTCTATACTACTATACTCCATACTACTATACTCCCTACTACTATACTCCATACTGCTATACTCTATACCACTATACCCCATACTGCTATACTCTTTACTACTATACTCTATACCACTATACTCTATACTACTACACTCTAT
The DNA here is from genome assembly GCF_965601325.2 of Salmo salar. Classification (NCBI taxonomy): domain Eukaryota; kingdom Metazoa; phylum Chordata; class Actinopteri; order Salmoniformes; family Salmonidae; genus Salmo; species Salmo salar. The sequence continues at coordinate 54,960,128 of NC_138299.1, forward strand.
GCTACTATACTCTGTGCTACTATACTCATATACGGCAATACTATATACAACTATACTCATATACTACTATACTCTATACTACTATACTCTATACTACTATACTCTATACTACTATACTCATATACTACTATACTCTATACTACTATACTCTGTACTACCATACCACTCTACAGGACACTGCTACTGTCAACCAACGGTAGACCTGTCAGAGTGTCCTGAACCAACAGTAGACCTGTCAGAGTGTCCTGAACCAACAGTTGACTTGTCAGAGTGTCCTGAACCAACGGTAGACCTGTCAGAGTGTCCTGAACCAACGGTAGACCTGTCAGAGTGTCCTGAACAAACGGTAGACCTGTCAGAGTGTCCTGAACCAACGGTAGGCCTGTCAGAGTGTCCTGAACCAACGGTAGACCTGTCAGAGTGTCCTGAACCAACGGTAGGCCTGTCAGAGTGTCCTGAACCAACGGTAGACCTGTCAGAGTGTCCTGAACTAACAGTAGACCTGTCAGAGTTTCCTGAACCAACGGTAGGCCTGTCAGAGTGTCCTGAACTAGCAGTAGACCTGTCAGAGTGTCCTGAACCAACGGTAGACCTGTCAGAGTGTCCTGAACCAATGGTAGACCTGTCAGAGTGTCCTGAACCAACGGTAGGCCTGTCAGAGTGTCCTGAACTACCGGTAGACCTGTCAGAGTGTCCTGAAACGAAAGTAGGCCTGTCAGAGTGTCTTGAACCAATGGTAGACCTGTCAGAGTGTCCTGAACCAACGGTAGGACTGTCAGAGTGTCCTGAACGAACGGTAGACCTGTCAGAGTGTCCTGAACTAACAGTAGACCTGTTAGAGTTTCCTGAACCAACGGTAGAACTGTCAGAGAGTCCTGAACTAGCAGTAGACCTGTCAGAGTGTCAGGAACCAACGGTAGACCTGTCAGAGTGTCCTGAACCAACGGTAGACCTGTCAGAGTGTCCTGAACCAACGGTAGGCCTGTCAGAGTGTCCTGAACCAACGGTAGACCTGTCAGAGTGTCCTGAACCAACGGTAGGCCTGTCAGAGTGTCTTGAACCAACAGTAGACCTGTCAGATTGTCCTGAACCAACGGTAGACCTGTCAGAGTGTCCTGAACCAACGGTAGACCTGTCAGAGGGTCCTGAACCAACGGTAGGCCTGTCAGAGTGTCCTGAACCAACGATAGGCCAGTCAGAGTTTCTTGAACCAATTGGAGACCTGTCAGAGTGTCCTGAACCAATGGTAGACCTGTCAGAGTGTCCTGAACCAACGGTAGACCTGTCATAGTGTCCTGAACTAACAGTAGACCTGTCAGAGTGTCCTGAACCAACGGCAGACCTGTCAGAGTGTCCTGAACCAACGGTAGGCCTGTCAGAGTGTCCTGAACCAACGGTAGACCTGTCGGAGTGTCCTGAACTAACGGTAGATCTGTCAGAGTTTCCTGAACCAACGGTATACCTGTCAGAGTGTTCTGAACCAACAGTAGACCTGTCAGAGTGTCCTGAACCAACGGTAGACCTGTCAGAGTGTCCTGAACAAGCGGTAGACCTGTCAGAGTGGCCTGAACCAACGGTAGGCCTGTCAGAGTGTCCTGAACCAACGGTAGGCCTATCAGAGTGTCCTGAACTACCGGTAGACCTGTCAGAGTGTCCTGAACCAACGGTAGGCCTGTCAGAGTGTCCTGAACCAACGGTAGGCCTGTCAGAGTGTCCTGAACCAACGGTAAACCTGTCAGAGTGTCCTGAACTAACAGTAGACCTGTCAGAGTTTCCTGAACCAACGGTAGACCTGTCAGAGTGTCCTGAACTAGCAGTAGACCTGTCAGAGTGTCCTGAACCAACGGTAGACCTGTCAGAGTGTCCTGAACCAACGGTAGACCTGTCAGAGTGTCCTGAACCAACGGTAGGCCTATCAGAGTGTCCTGAACTACCGGTAGACCTGTCAGAGTGTCCTGAACCAACGGTAGGCCTGTCAGAGTGTCCTGAACCAACGGTAGGCCTATCAGAGTGTCTTGAACCAATGGTAGACCTGTCAGAGTGTCCTGAACCAACGGTAGGACTGTCAGAGTGTCCTGAACAAACGGTAGGACTGTCAGAGTGTCCTGAACCAACGGTAGACCTGTCAGTGTCCTGAACCAACGGTAGGCCTGTCAGAGTGTCCTGAACCAACGGTAGACCTGTCAGAGTGTCCTGAACCAACGGTAGGCCTGTCAGAGTGTCCTGAACCAACGGTAGACCTGTCAGAGTGTCCTGAACTAACAGTAGACCTGTCAGAGTTTCCTGAACCAACGGTAGACCTGTCAGAGTGTCCTGACCTAGCAGTAGACCTGTCAGAGTGTCCTGAACCAACGGTAGACCTGTCAGAGTGTCCTGAACCAACGGTAGACCTGTCAGAGTGTCCTGAACCAACGGTAGACCTGTCAGAGTGTCCTGAACCAACGGTAGGCCTGTCAGAGTGTCCTGAACCAACGGTAGACCTGTCAGAGTGTCCTGAACCAACGGTAGGCCTGTCAGAGTGTCCTGAACCAACGGTAGACCTGTCAGAGTGTCCTGAACTAACAGTAGACCTGTCAGAGTTTCCTGAACCAACGGTAGACCTGTCAGAGTGTCCTGAACTAGCAGTAGACCTGTCAGAGTGTCCTGAACCAACGGTAGACCTGTCAGAGTGTCCTGAACCAACGGTAGGACTGTCAGAGTGTCCTGAACCAACGGTAGGACTGTCAGAGTGTCCTGAACCAACGGTAGACCTGTTTGAGTTTCATGAACCAACTGTAGACCTGTCAGAATGTCCTGAACCAACGGTAGGCCTATGAGAGTGTCTTGAACCAATGGTAGACCTGTCAGAGTGTCCTGAACCAACGGTAGGACTGTCAGAGTGTCCTGAACCAACGGTAGGACTGTCAGAGTGTCCTGAACCAACGGTAGACCTGTTTGAGTTTCATGAACCAACTGTAGACCTGTCAGAGAGTCCTGAACTAGCAGTAGACCTGTCAGAGTGTCCTGAACCAATGGTAGACCTGTCAGAGTGTCCTGAACCAACGGTAGACCTGTCAGAGTGTCCTGAACCAACGGTAGGCCTGTCAGAGAGTCCTGAACTAGCAGTAGACCTGTCAGAGTGTCCTGAACCAACGGTAGACCTGTCAGAGTGTCCTGAACCAACGGTAGACCTGTCAGAGTGTCCTGAACCAACGGTAGGCCTATCAGAGTGTCCTGAACTACCGGTAGACCTGTCAGAGTGTCCTGAACCAACGGTAGGCCTGTCAGAGTGTTCTGAACCAACGGTAGGCCTATCAGAGTGTCTTGAACCAATGGTAGACCTGTCAGAGTGTCCTGAACCAACGGTAGGACTGTCAGAGTGTCCTGAACAAACGGTAGGACTGTCAGAGTGTCCTGAACCAACGGTAGACCTGTCAGTGTCCTGAACCAACGGTAGACCTGTCAGAGTGTCCTGAACCAACGGTAGACCTGTCAGAGTGTCCTGAACCAACGGTAGGCCTGTCAGAGTGTCCTGAACCAACGGTAGACCTGTCAGAGTGTCCTGAACTAACAGTAGACCTGTCAGAGTTTCCTGAACCAACGGTAGACCTGTCAGAGTGTCCTGAACTAGCAGTAGACCTGTCAGAGTGTCCTGAACCAACGGTAGACCTGTCAGAGTGTCCTGAACCAACGGTAGACCTGTCAGAGTGTCCTGAACCAACGGTAGACCTGTCAGAGTGTCCTGAACCAACGGTAGGCCTGTCAGAGTGTCCTGAACCAACGGTAGACCTGTCAGAGTGTCCTGAACCAACGGTAGGCCTGTCAGAGTGTCCTGAACCAACGGTAGACCTGTCAGAGTGTCCTGAACTAACAGTAGACCTGTCAGAGTTTCCTGAACCAACGGTAGACCTGTCAGAGTGTCCTGAACTAGCAGTAGACCTGTCAGAGTGTCCTGAACCAACGGTAGACCTGTCAGAGTGTCCTGAACCAACGGTAGACCTGTCAGAGTGTCCTGAACCAACGGTAGACCTGTCAGAGTGTCCTGAACCAACGGTAGGACTGTCAGAGTGTCCTGAACCAACGGTAGGACTGTCAGAGTGTCCTGAACCAACGGTAGACCTGTTTGAGTTTCATGAACCAACTGTAGACCTGTCAGAGTGTCCTGAACCAACGGTAGGCCTATGAGAGTGTCTTGAACCAATGGTAGACCTGTCAGAGTGTCCTGAACCAACGGTAGGCCTGTCAGAGAGTCCTGAACTAGCAGTAGACCTGTCAGAATGTCCTGAACCAACGGTAGACCTGTCAGAGTGTCCTGAACTAACAGTAGACCTGTCAGAGTTTCCTGAACCAACGGTAGACCTGTCAGAGTGTCCTGAACTAGCAGTAGACCTGTCAGAGTGTCCTGAACCAACAGTAGACCTGTCAGAGTGTCCTGAACCAACGGTAGACCTGTCAGAGTGTCCTGAACCAACGGTAGACCTGTCAGAGTGTCCTGAACCAACGGTAGGACTGTCAGAGTGTCCTGAACCAACGGTAGGACTGTCAGAGTGTCCTGAACCAACGGTAGACCTGTTTGAGTTTCATGAACCAACTGTAGACCTGTCAGAGTGTCCTGAACCAACAGTAGGCCTATGAGAGAGTCTTGAACCAATGGTAGACCTGTCAGAGTGTCCTGAACCAACGGTAGGACTGTCAGAGTGTCCTGAACCAACGGTAGGACTGTCAGAGTGTCCTGAACCAACGGAGGACCTGTTTGAGTTTCATGAACCAACTGTAGACCTGTCAGAGAGTCCTGAACTAGCAGTAGACCTGTCAGAGTGTCCTGAACCAACGGTAGACCTGTCAGAGTGTCCTGAACCAACGGTAGACCTGTCAGAGTGTCCTGAACCACCGGTAGGCCTGTCAGAGAGTCCTGAACTAGCAGTAGACCTGTCAGAGTGTCCTGAACCAACGGTAGACCTGTCAGAGTGTCCTGAACCAATGGTAGACCTGTCAGAGTGTCCTGAACCAACGGTAGGCCTGTCAGAGTGTCCTGAACCAACGGTAGACCTGTCAGAGTGTCCTGAACCAACGGGAGGCCTGTCAGAGTGTCCTGAACCAACGGTAGACCTGTCAGAGTGTCCTGAACTAACAGTAGACCTGTCAGAGTGTCCTGAACCAACGGTAGACCTGTCAGAGTGTCCTGAACAGGCAGTAGACCTGTCAGAGTGTCCTGAACCAACGGTAGACCTGTCAGAGTGTCCTGAACCAACGGTAGACCTGTCAGAGTGTCCTGAACCAACGGTAGGCCTGTCAGAGTGTCCTGAACCAACGGTAGACCTGTCAGAGTGTCCTGAACCAACGGTAGACCTGTCAGAGTGTCCTGAAACGACGGTAGGCCTGTCAGAGTGTCTTGAACCAATGGTAGACCTGTCAGAGTGTCCTGAACCAACGGTAGGACTGTCAGAGTGTCCTGAACCAACGGTAGACCTGTCAGAGTGTCCTGAACTAACAGTAGACCTGTTAGAGTTTCCTGAACCAACGGTAGACCTGTCAGAGAGTCCTGAACTAGCAGTAGACCTGTCAGAGTGTCCGGAACCAACGGTAGACCTGTCAGAGTGTCCTGAACCAACGTTAGACCTGTCAGAGTGTCCTGAACCAACGGTAGGCCTGTCAGAGTGTCCTGAACCAACGGTAGACCTGTCAGAGTGTCCTGAACCAACGGTAGGCCTGTCAGATTGTCTTGAACCAACAGTAGACCTGTCAGATTGTCCTGAACCAACGGTAGACCTGTCAGAGTGTCCTGAACCAACGGTAGACCTGTCAGAGGGTCCTGAACCAACGGTAGGCCTGTCAGAGTGTCCTGAACCAACGATAGGCCAGTCAGAGTTTCTTGAACCAATTGGAGACCTGTCAGAGTGTCCTGAACCAATGGTAGACCTGTCAGAGTGTCCTGAACCAACGGTAGACCTGTCATAGTGTCCTGAACTAACAGTAGACCTGTCAGAGTGTCCTGAACCAACGGCAGACCTGTCAGAGTGTCCTGAACCAACGGTAGGCCTGTCAGAGTGTCCTGAACCAACGGTAGACCTGTCGAAGTGTCCTGAACTAACGGTAGATCTGTCAGTTTCCTGAACCAATGGTAGACCTGTCAGAGTGTTCTGAACCAACAGTAGACCTGTCAGAGTGTCCTGAACCAACGGTAGACCTGTCAGAGTGTCCTGAACAAGCGGTAGACCTGTCAGAGTGGCCTGAACCAACGGTAGGCCTGTCAGAGTGTCCTGAACTACCGGTAGACCTGTCAGAGTGTCCTGAACCAACGGTAGACCTGTCAGAGTGTCCTGAACAAGCGGTAGACCTGTCAGAGTGTCCTGAACCAACGGTAGACCTGTCAGAGTGTCCTGAACCAACGGTAGGACTGTCAGAGTGTCCTGAACCAACGGAGGACCTGTTTGAGTTTCATGAACCAACTGTAGACCTGTCAGAGAGTCCTGAACTAGCAGTAGACCTGTCAGAGTGTCCTGAACCAACGGTAGACCTGTCAGAGTGTCCTGAACCAACGGTAGACCTGTCAGAGTGTCCTGAACCACCGGTAGGCCTGTCAGAGAGTCCTGAACTAGCAGTAGACCTGTCAGAGTGTCCTGAACCAACGGTAGACCTGTCAGAGTGTCCTGAACCAATGGTAGACCTGTCAGAGTGTCCTGAACCAACGGTAGGCCTGTCAGAGTGTCCTGAACCAACGGTAGACCTGTCAGAGTGTCCTGAACCAACGGGAGGCCTGTCAGAGTGTCCTGAACCAACGGTAGACCTGTCAGAGTGTCCTGAACTAACAGTAGACCTGTCAGAGTGTCCTGAACCAACGGTAGACCTGTCAGAGTGTCCTGAACAGGCAGTAGACCTGTCAGAGTGTCCTGAACCAACGGTAGACCTGTCAGAGTGTCCTGAACCAACGGTAGACCTGTCAGAGTGTCCTGAACCAACGGTAGGCCTGTCAGAGTGTCCTGAACCAACGGTAGACCTGTCAGAGTGTCCTGAACCAACGGTAGACCTGTCAGAGTGTCCTGAAACGACGGTAGGCCTGTCAGAGTGTCTTGAACCAATGGTAGACCTGTCAGAGTGTCCTGAACCAACGGTAGGACTGTCAGAGTGTCCTGAACCAACGGTAGACCTGTCAGAGTGTCCTGAACTAACAGTAGACCTGTTAGAGTTTCCTGAACCAACGGTAGACCTGTCAGAGAGTCCTGAACTAGCAGTAGACCTGTCAGAGTGTCCGGAACCAACGGTAGACCTGTCAGAGTGTCCTGAACCAACGTTAGACCTGTCAGAGTGTCCTGAACCAACGGTAGGCCTGTCAGAGTGTCCTGAACCAACGGTAGACCTGTCAGAGTGTCCTGAACCAACGGTAGGCCTGTCAGATTGTCTTGAACCAACAGTAGACCTGTCAGATTGTCCTGAACCAACGGTAGACCTGTCAGAGTGTCCTGAACCAACGGTAGACCTGTCAGAGTGTCCTGAACCAACGGTAGGCCTGTCAGAGTGTCCTGAACCAACGTAGCCTGTCAGAGTGTCCTGAACCAACGGTAGACCTGTCAGAGTGTCCTGAACCAACGGTAGACCTGTCAGAGTGTCCTGAACCAACGGTAGACCTGTCAGAGTGTCCTGAACTAGCAGTAGACCTGTCAGAGTGTCCTGAACCAACAGTAGACCTGTCAGAGTGTCCTGAACCAACGGTAGACCTGTCAGAGTGTCCTGAACCAACGGTAGACCTGTCAGAGTGTCCTGAACCAACGGTAGACCTGTCAGAGTGTCCTGAACCAACGGTAGGACCTGTCAGAGTGTCCTGAACCAACGGTAGACCTGTCAGAGTGTCCTGAACCAACGGTAGACCTGTCAGAGTGTCCTGAACCAACGGTAGGCCTATCAGAGTGTCTTGAACCAATGGTAGACCTGTCAGAGTGTCCTGAACCAACGGTAGGACTGTGAGAGTGTCCTGAACAAACGGTAGGACTGTCAGAGTGTCCTGAACCAACGGTAGACCTGTCAGTGTCCTGAACCAACGGTAGGCCTGTCAGAGTGTCCTGAACCAACGGTAGACCTGTCAGAGTGTCCTGAACCAACGGTAGGCCTGTCAGAGTGTCCTGAACCAACGGTAGACCTGTCAGAGTGTCCTGAACTAACAGTAGACCTGTCAGAGTTTCCTGAACCAACGGTAGACCTGTCAGAGTGTCCTGAACTAGCAGTAGACCTGTCAGAGTGTCCTGAACCAACGGTAGACCTGTCAGAGTGTCCTGAACCAACGGTAGACCTGTCAGAGTGTCCTGAACCAACGGTAGGACTGTCAGAGTGTCCTGAACCAACGGAGGACCTGTTTGAGTTTCATGAACCAACTGTAGACCTGTCAGAGAGTCCTGAACTAGCAGTAGACCTGTCAGAGTGTCCTGAACCAATGGTAGACCTGTCAGAGTGTCCTGAACCAACGGTAGACCTGTCAGAGTGTCCTGAACCACCGGTAGGCCTGTCAGAGAGTCCTGAACTAGCAGTAGACCTGTCAGAGTGTCCTGAACCAACGGTAGACCTGTCAGAGTGTCCTGAACCAATGGTAGACCTGTCAGAGTGTCCTGAACCAACGGTAGGCCTGTCAGAGTGTCCTGAACCAACGGTAGACCTGTCAGAGTGTCCTGAACCAACGGGAGGCCTGTCAGAGTGTCCTGAACCAACGGTAGACCTGTCAGAGTGTCCTGAACTAACAGTAGACCTGTCAGAGTGTCCTGAACCAACGGTAGACCTGTCAGAGTGTCCTGAACAGGCAGTAGACCTGTCAGAGTGTCCTGAACCAACGGTAGACCTGTCAGAGTGTCCTGAACCAACGGTAGACCTGTCAGAGTGTCCTGAACCAACGGTAGGCCTGTCAGAGTGTCCTGAACCAACGGTAGACCTGTCAGAGTGTCCTGAACCAACGGTAGACCTGTCAGAGTGTCCTGAAACGACGGTAGGCCTGTCAGAGTGTCTTGAACCAATGGTAGACCTGTCAGAGTGTCCTGAACCAACGGTAGGACTGTCAGAGTGTCCTGAACCAACGGTAGACCTGTCAGAGTGTCCTGAACTAACAGTAGACCTGTTAGAGTTTCCTGAACCAACGGTAGACCTGTCAGAGAGTCCTGAACTAGCAGTAGACCTGTCAGAGTGTCCGGAACCAACGGTAGACCTGTCAGAGTGTCCTGAACCAACGTTAGACCTGTCAGAGTGTCCTGAACCAACGGTAGGCCTGTCAGAGTGTCCTGAACCAACGGTAGACCTGTCAGAGTGTCCTGAACCAACGGTAGGCCTGTCAGATTGTCTTGAACCAACAGTAGACCTGTCAGATTGTCCTGAACCAACGGTAGACCTGTCAGAGTGTCCTGAACCAACGGTAGACCTGTCAGAGGGTCCTGAACCAACGGTAGGCCTGTCAGAGTGTCCTGAACCAACGATAGGCCAGTCAGAGTTTCTTGAACCAATTGGAGACCTGTCAGAGTGTCCTGAACCAATGGTAGACCTGTCAGAGTGTCCTGAACCAACGGTAGACCTGTCATAGTGTCCTGAACTAACAGTAGACCTGTCAGAGTGTCCTGAACCAACGGCAGACCTGTCAGAGTGTCCTGAACCAACGGTAGGCCTGTCAGAGTGTCCTGAACCAACGGTAGACCTGTCGAAGTGTCCTGAACTAACGGTAGATCTGTCAGTTTCCTGAACCAATGGTAGACCTGTCAGAGTGTTCTGAACCAACAGTAGACCTGTCAGAGTGTCCTGAACCAACGGTAGACCTGTCAGAGTGTCCTGAAAAAGCGGTAGACCTGTCAGAGTGGCCTGAACCAACGGTAGGCCTGTCAGAGTGTCCTGAACTACCGGTAGACCTGTCAGAGTGTCCTGAACCAACGGTAGACCTGTCAGAGTGTCCTGAACAAGCGGTAGACCTGTCAGAGTGGCCTGAACCAACGGTAGGCCTGTCAGAGTGTCCTGAACTACCGGTAGACCTGTCAGAGTGTCCTGAACCAACGGTAGACCTGTCAGAGTGTCCTGAACAAGCGGTAGACCTGTCAGAGTGTCCTGAACCAACGGTAGACCTGTCAGAGTGTCCTGAACCAACGGTAGACCTGTCAGAGTGTCCTGAACCAACGGTAGGCCTATCAGAGTGTCCTGAACTACCGGTAGACCTGTCAGAGTGTCCTGAACCAACGGTAGGCCTGTCAGAGTGTCCTGAACCAACGGTAGGCCTATCAGAGTGTCTTGAACCAATGGTAGACCTGTCAGAGTGTCCTGAACCAACGGTAGGACTGTGAGAGTGTCCTGAACAAACGGTAGGACTGTCAGAGTGTCCTGAACCAACGGTAGACCTGTCAGTGTCCTGAACCAACGGTAGGCCTGTCAGAGTGTCCTGAACCAACGGTAGACCTGTCAGAGTGTCCTGAACCAACGGTAGGCCTGTCAGAGTGTCCTGAACCAACGGTAGACCTGTCAGAGTGTCCTGAACTAACAGTAGACCTGTCAGAGTTTCCTGAACCAACGGTAGACCTGTCAGAGTGTCCTGAACTAGCAGTAGACCTGTCAGAGTGTCCTGAACCAACGGTAGACCTGTCAGAGTGTCCTGAACCAACGGTAGACCTGTCAGAGTGTCCTGAACCAACGGTAGACCTGTCAGAGTGTCCTGAACCAACGGTAGGACTGTCAGAGTGTCCTGAACCAACGGTAGGACTGTCAGAGTGTCCTGAACCAACGGTAGGACTGTCAGAGTGTCCTGAACCAACGGTAGACCTGTTTGAGTTTCATGAACCAACTGTAGACCTGTCAGAGTGTCCTGAACCAACAGTAGGCCTATGAGAGAGTCTTGAACCAATGGTAGACCTGTCAGAGTGTCCTGAACCAACGGTAGGACTGTCAGAGTGTCCTGAACCAACGGTAGGACTGTCAGAGTGTCCTGAACCAACGGAGGACCTGTTTGAGTTTCATGAACCAACTGTAGACCTGTCAGAGAGTCCTGAACTAGCAGTAGACCTGTCAGAGTGTCCTGAACCAACGGTAGACCTGTCAGAGTGTCCTGAACCAACGGTAGACCTGTCAGAGTGTCCTGAACCACCGGTAGGCCTGTCAGAGAGTCCTGAACTAGCAGTAGACCTGTCAGAGTGTCCTGAACCAACGGTAGACCTGTCAGAGTGTCCTGAACCAATGGTAGACCTGTCAGAGTGTCCTGAACCAACGGTAGGCCTGTCAGAGTGTACTGAACCAACGGTAGACCTGTCAGAGTGTCCTGAACCAACGGGAGGCCTGTCAGAGTGTCCTGAACCAACGGTAGACCTGTCAGAGTGTCCTGAACTAACAGTAGACCTGTCAGAGTGTCCTGAACCAACGGTAGACCTGTCAGAGTGTCCTGAACAGGCAGTAGACCTGTCAGAGTGTCCTGAACCAATGGTAGGCCTGTCAGAGTGTCCTGAACCAACGGTAGACCTGTCAGAGTGTCCTGAACCAACGGTAGGACTGTCAGAGTGTCCTGAACCAACAGTAGACCTGTCAGAGTGTCCTGAAACGACGGTAGGCCTGTCAGAGTGTCTTGAACCAATGGTAGACCTGTCAGAGTGTCCTGAACCAACGGTAGGACTGTCAGAGTGTCCTGAACCAACGGTAGACCTGTCAGAGTGTCCTGAACTAACAGTAGACCTGTTAGAGTTTCCTGAACCAACGGTAGACCTGTCAGAGAGTCCTGAACTAGCAGTAGACCTGTCAGAGTGTCCGGAACCAACGGTAGACCTGTCAGAGTGTCCTGAACCAACGTTAGACCTGTCAGAGTGTCCTGAACCAACGGTAGGCCTGTCAGAGTGTCCTGAACCAACGGTAGACCTGTCAGAGTGTCCTGAACCAACGGTAGGCCTGTCAGATTGTCTTGAACCAACAGTAGACCTGTCAGATTGTCCTGAACCAACGGTAGACCTGTCAGAGTGTCCTGAACCAACGGTAGACCTGTCAGAGGGTCCTGAACCAACGGTAGGCCTGTCAGAGTGTCCTGAACCAACGATAGGCCAGTCAGAGTTTCTTGAACCAATTGGAGACCTGTCAGAGTGTCCTGAACCAATGGTAGACCTGTCAGAGTGTCCTGAACCAACGGTAGACCTGTCATAGTGTCCTGAACTAACAGTAGACCTGTCAGAGTGTCCTGAACCAACGGCAGACCTGTCAGAGTGTCCTGAACCAACGGTAGGCCTGTCAGAGTGTCCTGAACCAACGGTAGACCTGTCGAAGTGTCCTGAACTAACGGTAGATCTGTCAGTTTCCTGAACCAATGGTAGACCTGTCAGAGTGTTCTGAACCAACAGTAGACCTGTCAGAGTGTCCTGAACCAACGGTAGACCTGTCAGAGTGTCCTGAACAAGCGGTAGACCTGTCAGAGTGGCCTGAACCAACGGTAGGCCTGTCAGAGTGTCCTGAACCAACGGTAGACCTGTCAGAGTGTCCTGAACCAAAGGTAGGCCTGTCAGAGTGTCCTGAACCAACGGTAAACCTGTCAGAGTGTCCTGAACTAACAGTAGACCTGTCAGAGTTTCCTGAACCAACGGTAGACCTGTCAGAGTGTCCTGAACTAGCAGTAGACCTGTCAGAGTGTCCTGAACCAACGGTAGACCTGTCAGAGTGTCCTGAACCAACGGTAGACCTGTCAGAGTGTCCTGAACCAACGGTAGGCCTATCAGAGTGTCCTGAACTACCGGTAGACCTGTCAGAGTGTCCTGAACCAACGGTAGGCCTGTCAGAGTGTCCTGAACCAACGGTAGGCCTATCAGAGTGTCTTGAACCAATGGTAGACCTGTCAGAGTGTCCTGAACCAACGGTAGGACTGTCAGAGTGTCCTGAACAAACGGTAGGACTGTCAGAGTGTCCTGAACCAACGGTAGACCTGTCAGTGTCCTGAACCAACGGTAGGCCTGTCAGAGTGTCCTGAACCAACGGTAGACCTGTCAGAGTGTCCTGAACCAACGGTAGGCCTGTCAGAGTGTCCTGAACCAACGGTAGACCTGTCAGAGTGTCCTGAACTAACAGTAGACCTGTCAGAGTTTCCTGAACCAACGGTAGACCTGTCAGAGTGTCCTGAACTAGCAGTAGACCTGTCAGAGTGTCCTGAACCAACGGTAGACCTGTCAGAGTGTCCTGAACCAACGGTAGACCTGTCAGAGTGTCCTGAACTAGCAGTAGACCTGTCAGAGTGTCCTGAACCAACGGTAGACCTGTCAGAGTGTCCTGAACCAACGGTAGACCTGTCAGAGTGTCCTGAACCAACGGTAGGCCTATCAGAGTGTCCTGAACTACCGGTAGACCTGTCAGAGTGTCCTGAACCAACGGTAGGCCTGTCAGAGTGTCCTGAACCAACGGTAGGCCTATCAGAGTGTCTTGAACCAATGGTAGACCTGTCAGAGTGTCCTGAACCAACGGTAGGACTGTCAGAGTGTCCTGAACAAACGGTAGGACTGTCAGAGTGTCCTGAACCAACGGTAGACCTGTCAGTGTCCTGAACCAACGGTAGGCCTGTCAGAGTGTCCTGAACCAACGGTAGACCTGTCAGAGTGTCCTGAACCAACGGTAGGCCTGTCAGAGTGTCCTGAACCAACGGTAGACCTGTCAGAGTGTCCTGAACTAACAGTAGACCTGTCAGAGTTTCCTGAACCAACGGTAGACCTGTCAGAGTGTCCTGAACTAGCAGTAGACCTGTCAGAGTGTCCTGAACCAACGGTAGACCTGTCAGAGTGTCCTGAACCAACGGTAGACCTGTCAGAGTGTCCTGAACCAACGGTAGACCTGTCAGAGTGTCCTGAACCAACGGTAGGACTGTCAGAGTGTCCTGAACCAACGGTAGACCTGTCAGAGTGTCCTGAACCAACGGTAGGCCTGTCAGAGTGTCCTGAACCAACGGTAGACCTGTCAGAGTGTCCTGAACCAACGGTAGACCTGTCAGAGTGTCTTGAACCAACGGTAGACCTGTCGAAGTGTCCTGAACTAACGGTAGATCTGTCAGTTTCCTGAACCAATGGTAGACCTGTCAGAGTGTTCTGAACCAACAGTAGACCTGTCAGAGTGTCCTGAACCAACGGTAGACCTGTCAGAGTGTCCTGAACAAGCGGTAGACCTGTCAGAGTGGCCTGAACCAACGGTAGACCTGTCAGAGTGTCCTGAACTAACAGTAGACCTGTCAGAGTTTCCTGAACCAACGGTAGACCTGTCAGAGTGTCCTGAACTAGCAGTAGACCTGTCAGAGTGTCCTGAACCAACGGTAGACCTGTCAGAGTGTCCTGAACCAACGGTAGACCTGTCAGAGTGTCCTGAACCAACGGTAGACCTGTCAGAGTGTCCTGAACCAACGGTAGGACTGTCAGAGTGTCCTGAACCAACGGTAGACCTGTCAGAGTGTCCTGAACCAACGGTAGGCCTGTCAGAGTGTCCTGAACCAACGGTAGACCTGTCAGAGTGTCCTGAACCAACGGTAGACCTGTCAGAGTGTCTTGAACCAATGGTAGACCTGTCAGAGTGTCCTGAACCAACGGTAGGACTGTCAGAGTGTCCTGAACCAACGGTAGGACTGTCAGAGTGTCCTGAACCAACGGTAGACCTGTTTGAGTTTCATGAACCAACTGTAGACCTGTCAGAGAGTCCTGAACTAGCAGTAGACCTGTCAGAGTGTCCTGAACCAATGGTAGACCTGTCAGAGTGTCCTGAACCAACGGTAGACCTGTCAGAGTGTCCTGAACCAACGGTAGGCCTGTCAGAGAGTCCTGAACTAGCAGTAGACCTGTCAGAGTGTCCTGAACCAACGGTAGACCTGTCAGAGTGTCCTGAACTAACAGTAGACCTGTCAGAGTTTCCTGAACCAACGGTAGACCTGTCAGAGTGTCCTGAACTAGCAGTAGACCTGTCAGAGTGTCCTGAACCAACAGTAGACCTGTCAGAGTGTCCTGAACCAACGGTAGACCTGTCAGAGTGTCCTGAACCAACGGTAGACCTGTCAGAGTGTCCTGAACCAACGGTAGACCTGTCAGAGTGTCCTGAACTAGCAGTAGACCTGTCAGAGTGTCCTGAACCAACGGTAGACCTGTCAGAGTGTCCTGAACCAACGGTAGACCTGTCAGAGTGTCCTGAACCAACGGTAGACCTGTCAGAGTGTCCTGAACCAACGGTAGGACTGTCAGAGTGTCCTGAACCAACGGTAGGACTGTCAGAGTGTCCTGAACCAACGGTAGACCTGTTTGAGTTTCATGAACCAACTGTAGACCTGTCAGAGTGTCCTGAACCAACGGTAGGCCTATGAGAGTGTCTTGAACCAATGGTAGACCTGTCAGAGTGTCCTGAACCAACGGTAGGACTGTCAGAGTGTCCTGAACCAACGGTAGGACTGTCAGAGTGTCCTGAACCAACGGTAGACCTGTTTGAGTTTCATGAAACAACTGTAGACCTGTCAGAGAGTCCTGAACTAGCAGTAGACCTGTCAGAGTGTCCTGAACCAATGGTAGACCTGTCAGAGTGTCCTGAACGAACGGTAGACCTGTAAGAGTGTCCTGAACCAACGGTAGGCCTGTCAGAGAGTCCTGAACTAGCAGTAGACCTGTCAGAGTGTCCTGAACCAACGGTAGACCTGTCAGAGTGTCCTGAACCAACGGTAGACCTGTCAGAGTGTCCTGAACCAACGGTAGGCCTATCAGAGTGTCCTGAACTACCGGTAGACCTGTCAGAGTGTCCTGAACCAACGGTAGGCCTGTCAGAGTGTCCTGAACCAACGGTAGGCCTATCAGAGTGTCTTGAACCAATGGTAGACCTGTCAGAGTGTCCTGAACCAACGGTAGGACTGTCAGAGTGTCCTGAACAAACGGTAGGACTGTCAGAGTGTCCTGAACCAACGGTAGACCTGTCAGTGTCCTGAACCAACGGTAGGCCTGTCAGAGTGTCCTGAACCAACGGTAGACCTGTCAGAGTGTCCTGAACCAACGGTAGGCCTGTCAGAGTGTCCTGAACCAACGGTAGACCTGTCAGAGTGTCCTGAACCAACAGTAGGCCTGTCAGAGTGTCCTGAACCAACGGTAGACCTGTCAGAGTGTCCTGAACTAACAGTAGACCTGTCAGAGTTTCCTGAACCAACGGTAAACCTGTCAGAGTGTCCTGAACTAGCAGTAGACCTGTCAGAGTGTCCTGAACCAACGGTAGACCTGTCAGAGTGTCCTGAACCAACGGTAGGACTGTCAGAGTGTCCTGAACCAACGGTAGGACTGTCAGAGTGTCCTGAACCAACGGTAGACCTGTTTGAGTTTCATGAACCAACTGTAGACCTGTCAGAGTGTCCTGAACCAACGGTAGGCCTATGAGAGTGTCTTGAACCAATGGTAGACCTGTCAGAGTGTCCTGAACCAACGGTAGGACTGTCAGAGTGTCCTGAACCAACGGTAGGACTGTCAGAGTGTCCTGAACCAACGGTAGGACTGTCAGAGTGTCCTGAACCAACGGTAGACCTGTTTGAGTTTCATGAACCAACTGTAGACCTGTCAGAGAGTCCTGAACTAGCAGTAGACCTGTCAGAGTGTCCTGAACCAATGGTAGACCTGTCAGAGTGTCCTGAACCAACGGTAGACCTGTCAGAGTGTCCTGAACCAACGGTAGGCCTGTCAGAGAGTCCTGAACTAGCAGTAGACCTGTCAGAGTGTCCTGAACCAACGGTAGACCTGTCAGAGTGTCCTGAACTAACAGTAGACCTGTCAGAGTTTCCTGAACCAACGGTAGACCTGTCAGAGTGTCCTGAACTAGCAGTAGACCTGTCAGAGTGTCCTGAACCAACAGTAGACCTGTCAGAGTGTCCTGAACCAACGGTAGACCTGTCAGAGTGTCCTGAACCAACGGTAGACCTGTCAGAGTGTCCTGAACCAACGGTAGGACTGTCAGAGTGTCCTGAAACAACGGTAGGACTGTCAGAGTGTCCTGAACCAACGGTAGACCTGTTTGAGTTTCATGAACCAACTGTAGACCTGTCAGAGTGTCCTGAACCAACAGTAGGCCTATGAGAGAGTCTTGAACCAATGGTAGACCTGTCAGAGTGTCCTGAACCAACGGTAGGACTGTCAGAGTGTCCTGAACCAACGGTAGGACTGTCAGAGTGTCCTGAACCAACGGAGGACCTGTTTGAGTTTCATGAACCAACTGTAGACCTGTCAGAGAGTCCTGAACTAGCAGTAGACCTGTCAGAGTGTCCTGAACCAACGGTAGACCTGTCAGAGTGTCCTGAACCAACGGTAGACCTGTCAGAGTGTCCTGAACCAACGGTGGACCTGTCAGAGTGTCCTGAACCACCGGTAGGCCTGTCAGAGAGTCCTGAACTAGCAGTAGACCTGTCAGAGTGTCCTGAACCAACGGTAGACCTGTCAGAGTGTCCTGAACCAATGGTAGACCTGTCAGAGTGTCCTGAACCAACGGTAGGCCTGTCAGAGTGTCCTGAACCAACGGTAGACCTGTCAGAGTGTCCTGAACCAACGGTAGGCCTGTCAGAGTGTCCTGAACCAACGGTAGACCTGTCAGAGTGTCCTGAACCAACGGTAGGACTGTCAGAGTGTCCTGAACCAACGGTAGGACTGTCAGAGTGTCCTGAACCAACAGTAGAGCTGTTTGAGTTTCATGAACCAACTGTAGACCTGTCAGAGTTTCCTGAACCAACGGTAGGCCTATGAGAGTGTCTTGAACCAATGGTAGACCTGTCAGAGTGTCCTGACCCAACGGTAGACCTGTCAGAGTGTCCTGAACCAACGGTAGGCCTGTCAGAGTGTCCTGAACCAACGGTAGACCTGTCAGAGTGTCCTGAACCAACGGTAGGACTGTCAGAGTGTCCTGAACCAACGGTAGGACTGTCAGAGTGTCCTGAACCAACAGTAGAGCTGTTTGAGTTTCATGAACCAACTGTAGACCTGTCAGAGTTTCCTGAACCAACGGTAGGCCTATGAGAGTGTCTTGAACCAATGGTAGACCTGTCAGAGTGTCCTGAACCAACGGTAGACCTGTCAGAGTGTCCTGAACTAGCAGTAGACCTGTCAGAGTGTCCTGAACCAACGGTAGACCTGTCAGAGTGTCCTGAACCAACGGTAGACCTGTCAGAGTGTCCTGAACCAACGGTAGACCTGTCAGAGTGTCCTGAACTAGCAGTAGACCTGTCAGAGTGTCCTGAACCAACGGTAGACCTGTCAGAGTGTCCTGAACCAACGGTAGACCTGTCAGAGTGTCCTGAACCAACGGTAGGCCTATCAGAGTGTCCTGAACTACCGGTAGACCTGTCAGAGTGTCCTGAACCAACGGTAGGCCTGTCAGAGTGTCCTGAACCAACGGTAGGCCTATCAGAGTGTCTTGAACCAATGGTAGACCTGTCAGAGTGTCCTGAACCAACGGTAGGACTGTCAGAGTGTCCTGAACAAACGGTAGGACTGTCAGAGTGTCCTGAACCAACGGTAGACCTGTCAGAGTGTCCTGAACCAACGGTAGGCCTGTCAGAGTGTCCTGAACCAACGGTAGACCTGTCAGAGTGTCCTGAACCAACGGTAGGACCTGTCAGAGTGTCCTGAACCAACGGTAGGCCTGTCAGAGTGTCCTGAACCAACGGTAGACCTGTCAGAGTGTCCTGAACCAACGGTAGGACTGTCAGAGTGTCCTGAACCAACGGTAGGACTGTCAGAGTGTCCTGAACCAACAGTAGAGCTGTTTGAGTTTCATGAACCAACTGTAGACCTGTCAGAGTTTCCTGAACCAACGGTAGGCCTATGAGAGTGTCTTGAACCAATGGTAGACCTGTCAGAGTGTCCTGAACCAACGGTAGACCTGTCAGAGTGTCCTGAACTAGCAGTAGACCTGTCAGAGTGTCCTGAACCAACGGTAGACCTGTCAGAGTGTCCTGAACCAACGGTAGACCTGTCAGAGTGTCCTGAACCAACGGTAGGCCTATCAGAGTGTCCTGAACTACCGGTAGACCTGTCAGAGTGTCCTGAACCAACGGTAGGCCTGTCAGAGTGTCCTGAACCAACGGTAGGCCTATCAGAGTATCTTGAACCAATGGTAGACCTGTCAGAGTGTCCTGAACCAACGGTAGGCCTGTCAGAGTGTCCTGAACCAACGGTAGGCCTGTCAGAGTGTCCTGAACCAACGGTAGACCTGTCAGAGTGTCCTGAACCAACGGTAGGACTGTCAGAGTGTCCTGAACCAACGGTAGGACTGTCAGAGTGTCCTGAACCAACAGTAGAGCTGTTTGAGTTTCATGAACCAACTGTAGACCTGTCAGAGTTTCCTGAACCAACGGTAGGCCTATGAGAGTGTCTTGAACCAATGGTAGACCTGTCAGAGTGTCCTGACCCAACGGTAGACCTGTCAGAGTGTCCTGAACCAACGGTAGGCCTGTCAGAGTGTCCTGAACCAACGGTAGACCTGTCAGAGTGTCCTGAACCAACGGTAGGACTGTCAGAGTGTCCTGAACCAACGGTAGGACTGTCAGAGTGTCCTGAACCAACAGTAGAGCTGTTTGAGTTTCATGAACCAACTGTAGACCTGTCAGAGTTTCCTGAACCAACGGTAGGCCTATGAGAGTGTCTTGAACCAATGGTAGACCTGTCAGAGTGTCCTGAACCAACGGTAGACCTGTCAGAGTGTCCTGAACTAGCAGTAGACCTGTCAGAGTGTCCTGAACCAACGGTAGACCTGTCAGAGTGTCCTGAACCAACGGTAGACCTGTCAGAGTGTCCTGAACCAACGGTAGGCCTATCAGAGTGTCCTGAACTACCGGTAGACCTGTCAGAGTGTCCTGAACCAACGGTAGGCCTGTCAGAGTGTCCTGAACCAACGGTAGGCCTATCAGAGTATCTTGAACCAATGGTAGACCTGTCAGAGTGTCCTGAACCAACGGTAGGCCTGTCAGAGTGTCCTGAACCAACGGTAGGCCTATCAGAGTATCTTGAACCAATGGTAGACCTGTCAGAGTGTCCTGAACCAACGGTAGGACTGTCAGAGTGTCCTGAACAAACGGTAGGACTGTCAGAGTGTCCTGAACCAACGGTAGACCTGTCAGTGTCCTGAACCAACGGTAGGCCTGTCAGAGTGTCCTGAACCAACGGTAGACCTGTCAGAGTGTCCTGAACCAACGGTAGGCCTGTCAGAGTGTCCTGAACCAACGGTAGACCTGTCAGAGTGTCCTGAACTAACATTAGACCTGTCAGAGTTTCCTGAACCAACGGTAGACCTGTCAGAGTGTCCTGAACCAACGGTAGGACTGTCAGAGTGTCCTGAACCAACGATAGGACTGTCAGAGTGTCCTGAACCAACAGTAGAGCTGTTTGAGTTTCATGAACCAACTGTAGACCTGTCAGAGTTTCCTGAACCAACGGTAGGCCTATGAGAGTGTCTTGAACCAATGGTAGACCTGTCAGAGTGTCCTGAACCAACGGTAGACCTGTCAGAGTGTCCTGAACTAGCAGTAGACCTGTCAGAGTGTCCTGAACCAACGGTAGACCTGTCAGAGTGTCCTGAACCAACGGTAGACCTGTCAGAGTGTCCTGAACCAACGGTAGGCCTATCAGAGTGTCCTGAACTACCGGTAGACCTGTCAGAGTGTCCTGAACCAACGGTAGGCCTGTCAGAGTGTCCTGAACCAACGGTAGGCCTATCAGAGTATCTTGAACCAATGGTAGACCTGTCAGAGTGTCCTGAACCAACGGTAGGACTGTCAGAGTGTCCTGAACAAACGGTAGGACTGTCAGAGTGTCCTGAACCAACGGTAGACCTGTCAGTGTCCTGAACCAACGGTAGGCCTGTCAGAGTGTCCTGAACCAACGGTAGACCTGTCAGAGTGTCCTGAACCAACGGTAGGCCTATGAGAGTGTCTTGAACCAATGGTAGACCTGTCAGAGTGTCCTGAACCAACGGTAGGACTGTCAGAGTGTCCTGAACCAACGGTAGGACTGTCAGAGTGTCCTGAACCAACGGTAGACCTGTTTGAGTTTCATGAAACAACTGTAGACCTGTCAGAG
This sequence comes from Salmo salar, assembly GCF_965601325.2. NCBI lineage: Eukaryota > Metazoa > Chordata > Actinopteri > Salmoniformes > Salmonidae > Salmo > Salmo salar. The sequence continues at coordinate 54,981,133 of NC_138299.1, forward strand.
AGTCCTGAACTAGCAGTAGACCTGTCAGAGTGTCCTGAACCAATGGTAGACCTGTCAGAGTGTCCTGAACGAACGGTAGACCTGTAAGAGTGTCCTGAACCAACGGTAGGCCTGTCAGAGAGTCCTGAACTAGCAGTAGACCTGTCAGAGTGTCCTGAACCAACGGTAGACCTGTCAGAGTGTCCTGAACCAACGGTAGACCTGTCAGAGTGTCCTGAACCAACGGTAGGCCTATCAGAGTGTCCTGAACTACCGGTAGACCTGTCAGAGTGTCCTGAACCAACGGTAGGCCTGTCAGAGTGTCCTGAACCAACGGTAGGCCTATCAGAGTGTCTTGAACCAATGGTAGACCTGTCAGAGTGTCCTGAACCAACGGTAGGACTGTCAGAGTGTCCTGAACAAACGGTAGGACTGTCAGAGTGTCCTGAACCAACGGTAGACCTGTCAGTGTCCTGAACCAACGGTAGGCCTGTCAGAGTGTCCTGAACCAACGGTAGACCTGTCAGAGTGTCCTGAACCAACGGTAGGCCTGTCAGAGTGTCCTGAACCAACGGTAGACCTGTCAGAGTGTCCTGAACCAACAGTAGGCCTGTCAGAGTGTCCTGAACCAACGGTAGACCTGTCAGAGTGTCCTGAACTAACAGTAGACCTGTCAGAGTTTCCTGAACCAACGGTAAACCTGTCAGAGTGTCCTGAACTAGCAGTAGACCTGTCAGAGTGTCCTGAACCAACGGTAGACCTGTCAGAGTGTCCTGAACCAACGGTAGGACTGTCAGAGTGTCCTGAACCAACGGTAGGACTGTCAGAGTGTCCTGAACCAACGGTAGACCTGTTTGAGTTTCATGAACCAACTGTAGACCTGTCAGAGTGTCCTGAACCAACGGTAGGCCTATGAGAGTGTCTTGAACCAATGGTAGACCTGTCAGAGTGTCCTGAACCAACGGTAGGACTGTCAGAGTGTCCTGAACCAACGGTAGGACTGTCAGAGTGTCCTGAACCAACGGTAGACCTGTTTGAGTTTCATGAACCAACTGTAGACCTGTCAGAGAGTCCTGAACTAGCAGTAGACCTGTCAGAGTGTCCTGAACCAATGGTAGACCTGTCAGAGTGTCCTGAACCAACGGTAGACCTGTCAGAGTGTCCTGAACCAACGGTAGGCCTGTCAGAGAGTCCTGAACTAGCAGTAGACCTGTCAGAGTGTCCTGAACCAACGGTAGACCTGTCAGAGTGTCCTGAACTAACAGTAGACCTGTCAGAGTTTCCTGAACCAACGGTAGACCTGTCAGAGTGTCCTGAACTAGCAGTAGACCTGTCAGAGTGTCCTGAACCAACAGTAGACCTGTCAGAGTGTCCTGAACCAACGGTAGACCTGTCAGAGTGTCCTGAACCAACGGTAGACCTGTCAGAGTGTCCTGAACCAACGGTAGGACTGTCAGAGTGTCCTGAAACAACGGTAGGACTGTCAGAGTGTCCTGAACCAACGGTAGACCTGTTTGAGTTTCATGAACCAACTGTAGACCTGTCAGAGTGTCCTGAACCAACAGTAGGCCTATGAGAGAGTCTTGAACCAATGGTAGACCTGTCAGAGTGTCCTGAACCAACGGTAGGACTGTCAGAGTGTCCTGAACCAACGGTAGGACTGTCAGAGTGTCCTGAACCAACGGAGGACCTGTTTGAGTTTCATGAACCAACTGTAGACCTGTCAGAGAGTCCTGAACTAGCAGTAGACCTGTCAGAGTGTCCTGAACCAACGGTAGACCTGTCAGAGTGTCCTGAACCAACGGTAGACCTGTCAGAGTGTCCTGAACCAACGGTGGACCTGTCAGAGTGTCCTGAACCACCGGTAGGCCTGTCAGAGAGTCCTGAACCAACGGTAGGCCTGTCAGAGTGTCCTGAACCAACGGTAGACCTGTCAGAGTGTCCTGAACCAACGGTAGGCCTGTCAGAGTGTCCTGAACCAACGGTAGACCTGTCAGAGTGTCCTGAACTAACAGTAGACCTGTCAGAGTGTCCTGAACCAACGGTAGACCTGTCAGAGTGTCCTGAACAGGCAGTAGACCTGTCAGAGTGTCCTGAACCAACGGTAGACCTGTCAGAGTGTCCTGAACCAACGGTAGACCTGTCAGAGTGTCCTGAACCAACGGTAGACCTGTCAGAGTGTCCTGAACCAACGGTAGGACTGTCAGAGTGTCCTGAACCAACGGTAGGACTGTCAGAGTGTCCTGAACCAACAGTAGAGCTGTTTGAGTTTCATGAACCAACTGTAGACCTGTCAGAGTTTCCTGAACCAACGGTAGGCCTATGAGAGTGTCTTGAACCAATGGTAGACCTGTCAGAGTGTCCTGACCCAACGGTAGACCTGTCAGAGTGTCCTGAACCAACGGTAGGCCTGTCAGAGTGTCCTGAACCAACGGTAGACCTGTCAGAGTGTCCTGAACCAACGGTAGGACTGTCAGAGTGTCCTGAACCAACGGTAGGACTGTCAGAGTGTCCTGAACCAACAGTAGAGCTGTTTGAGTTTCATGAACCAACTGTAGACCTGTCAGAGTTTCCTGAACCAACGGTAGGCCTATGAGAGTGTCTTGAACCAATGGTAGACCTGTCAGAGTGTCCTGAACTAGCAGTAGACCTGTCAGAGTGTCCTGAACCAACGGTAGACCTGTCAGAGTGTCCTGAACCAACGGTAGACCTGTCAGAGTGTCCTGAACCAACGGTAGGCCTATCAGAGTGTCCTGAACTACCGGTAGACCTGTCAGAGTGTCCTGAACCAACGGTAGGCCTGTCAGAGTGTCCTGAACCAACGGTAGGCCTATCAGAGTATCTTGAACCAATGGTAGACCTGTCAGAGTGTCCTGAACCAACGGTAGGCCTGTCAGAGTGTCCTGAACCAACGGTAGGCCTATCAGAGTATCTTGAACCAATGGTAGACCTGTCAGAGTGTCCTGAACCAACGGTAGGACTGTCAGAGTGTCCTGAACAAACGGTAGGACTGTCAGAGTGTCCTGAACCAACGGTAGACCTGTCAGTGTCCTGAACCAACGGTAGGCCTGTCAGAGTGTCCTGAACCAACGGTAGACCTGTCAGAGTGTCCTGAACCAACGGTAGGCCTGTCAGAGTGTCCTGAACCAACGGTAGACCTGTCAGAGTGTCCTGAACTAACATTAGACCTGTCAGAGTTTCCTGAACCAACGGTAGACCTGTCAGAGTGTCCTGAACCAACGGTAGGACTGTCAGAGTGTCCTGAACCAACGATAGGACTGTCAGAGTGTCCTGAACCAACAGTAGAGCTGTTTGAGTTTCATGAACCAACTGTAGACCTGTCAGAGTTTCCTGAACCAACGGTAGGCCTATGAGAGTGTCTTGAACCAATGGTAGACCTGTCAGAGTGTCCTGAACCAACGGTAGACCTGTCAGAGTGTCCTGAACCAACGGTAGACCTGTCAGAGTGTCCTGAACCAACGGTAGGCCTATCAGAGTGTCCTGAACTACCGGTAGACCTGTCAGAGTGTCCTGAACCAACGGTAGGCCTGTCAGAGTGTCCTGAACCAACGGTAGGCCTATCAGAGTATCTTGAACCAATGGTAGACCTGTCAGAGTGTCCTGAACCAACGGTAGGACTGTCAGAGTGTCCTGAACAAACGGTAGGACTGTCAGAGTGTCCTGAACCAACGGTAGACCTGTCAGTGTCCTGAACCAACGGTAGGCCTGTCAGAGTGTCCTGAACCAACGGTAGACCTGTCAGAGTGTCCTGAACCAACGGTAGGCCTGTCAGAGTGTCCTGAACCAACGGTAGACCTGTCAGAGTGTCCTGAACCAACGGTAGACCTGTCAGAGTGTCCTGAACCAACGGTAGGCCTGTCAGAGTGTCCTGAACCAACGGTAGACCTGTCAGAGTGTCCTGAACTAACAGTAGACCTGTCAGAGTGTCCTGAACCAACGGTAGACCTGTCAGAGTGTCCTGAACAGGCAGTAGACCTGTCAGAGTGTCCTGAACCAACGGTAGACCTGTCAGAGTGTCCTGAACCAACGGTAGACCTGTCAGAGTGTCCTGAACCAACGGTAGGCCTGTCAGAGTGTCCTGAACCAACGGTAGACCTGTCAGAGTGTCCTGAACCAACGGTAGGACTGTCAGAGTGTCCTGAACCAACGGTAGGACTGTCAGAGTGTCCTGAACCAACAGTAGACCTGTTTGAGTTTCATGAACCAACTGTAGACCTGTCATAGTTTCCTGAACCAACGGTAGGCCTATGAGAGTGTCTTGAACCAATGGTAGACCTGTCAGAGTTTCCTGAACCATCGGTAGGACTGTCAGAGTGTCCTGAACCAACGGTAGGACTGTCAGAGTGTCCTGAACCAACAGTAGAGCTGTTTGAGTTTCATGAACCAACTGTAGACCTGTCAGAGTTTCCTGAACCAACGGTAGGCCTATGAGAGTGTCTTGAACCAATGGTAGACCTGTCAGAGTGTCCTGAACCAACGGTAGACCTGTCAGAGTGTCCTGAACTAGCAGTAGACCTGTCAGAGTGTCCTGAACCAACGGTAGACCTGTCAGAGTGTCCTGAACCAACGGTAGACCTGTCAGAGTGTCCTGAACCAACGGTAGGCCTATCAGAGTGTCCTGAACTACCGGTAGACCTGTCAGAGTGTCCTGAACCAACGGTAGGCCTGTCAGAGTGTCCTGAACCAACGGTAGGCCTATCAGAGTATCTTGAACCAATGGTAGACCTGTCAGAGTGTCCTGAACCAACGGTAGGCCTGTCAGAGTGTCCTGAACCAACGGTAGGCCTATCAGAGTATCTTGAACCAATGGTAGACCTGTCAGAGTGTCCTGAACCAACGGTAGGACTGTCAGAGTGTCCTGAACAAACGGTAGGACTGTCAGAGTGTCCTGAACCAACGGTAGACCTGTCAGTGTCCTGAACCAACGGTAGGCCTGTCAGAGTGTCCTGAACCAACGGTAGACCTGTCAGAGTGTCCTGAACCAACGGTAGGCCTGTCAGAGTGTCCTGAACCAACGGTAGACCTGTCAGAGTGTCCTGAACTAACATTAGACCTGTCAGAGTTTCCTGAACCAACGGTAGACCTGTCAGAGTGTCCTGAACCAACGGTAGGACTGTCAGAGTGTCCTGAACCAACGATAGGACTGTCAGAGTGTCCTGAACCAACAGTAGAGCTGTTTGAGTTTCATGAACCAACTGTAGACCTGTCAGAGTTTCCTGAACCAACGGTAGGCCTATGAGAGTGTCTTGAACCAATGGTAGACCTGTCAGAGTGTCCTGAACCAACGGTAGACCTGTCAGAGTGTCCTGAACCAACGGTAGACCTGTCAGAGTGTCCTGAACCAACGGTAGGCCTGTCAGAGTGTCCTGAACTACCGGTAGACCTGTCAGAGTGTCCTGAACCAACGGTAGGCCTGTCAGAGTGTCCTGAACCAACGGTAGGCCTATCAGAGTGTCCTGAACCAACGGTAGACCTGTCAGAGTGTCCTGAACCAACGGTAGGACTGTCAGAGTGTCCTGAACCAACGGTAGGACTGTCAGAGTGTCCTGAACCAACGGTAGACCTGTCAGAGTGTCCTGAACCAACGGTAGGCCTGTCAGAGTGTCCTGAACCAACGGTAGACCTGTCAGAGTGTCCTGAACCAACGGTAGGCCTGTCAGAGTGTCCTGAACCAACGGTAGACCTGTCAGAGTGTCCTGAACCAACGGTAGGCCTGTCAGAGTGTCCTGAACCAACGGTAGGCCTGTCAGAGTGTCCTGAACCAACGGTAGACCTGTCAGAGTGTCCTGAACTAACAGTAGACCTGTCAGAGTGTCCTGAACCAACGGTAGACCTGTCAGAGTGTCCTGAACAGGCAGTAGACCTGTCAGAGTGTCCTGAACCAACGGTAGACCTGTCAGAGTGTCCTGAACCAACGGTAGACCTGTCAGAGTGTCCTGAACCAACGGTAGGCCTGTCAGAGTGTCCTGAACCAACGGTAGACCTGTCAGAGTGTCCTGAACCAACGGTAGGACTGTCAGAGTGTCCTGAACCAACGGTAGGACTGTCAGAGTGTCCTGAACCAACAGTAGACCTGTTTGAGTTTCATGAACCAACTGTAGACCTGTCATAGTTTCCTGAACCAACGGTAGGCCTATGAGAGTGTCTTGAACCAATGGTAGACCTGTCAGAGTTTCCTGAACCATCGGTAGGACTGTCAGAGTGTCCTGAACCAACGGTAGGACTGTCAGAGTGTCCTGAACCAACGGTAGACCTGTTTGAGTTTGATGAACCAACTGAAGACCTGTCAGAGAGTCCTGAACTAGCAGTAGACCTGTCAGAGTGTCCTGTACCAACGGTAGACCTGTCAGAGTGTCCTGAACCAACGGTAGACCTGTCAGAGTGTCCTGAACCAACGGTAGGCCTGTCAGAGTGTCCTGAACCAACGGTAGGCCTGTCAGAGTGTCTTGAACCAACAGTAGACCTGTCAGATTGTCCTGAACCAACGGTAGACCTGTCAGAGTGTCCTGAACCAACGGTAGACCTGTCAGAGTGTCCTGAACTAGCAGTAGACCTGTCAGAGTGTCCTGAACCAACGGTAGACCTGTCAGAGTGTCCTGAACCAATGGTAGACCTGTCAGAGTGTCCTGAACTAGCAGTAGACCTGTCAGAGTGTCCTGAACTACCGGTAGACCTGTCAGAGTGTCCTGAACCAACGGTAGGACTGTCAGAGTGTCCTGAACCAACGGTAGACCTGTTTGAGTTTCATGAACCAACTGTAGACCTGTCAGAGTGTCCTGAACCAACGGTAGGCCTATGAGAGTGTCTTGAACCAATGGTAGACCTGTCAGAGTGTCCTGAACCGACGGTAGGACTGTCAGAGTGTCCTGAACCAACGGTAGGCCTGTCAGAGTGTCCTGAACCAAAGGTAGGCCTGTCAGAGTGTCCTGAACCAACGGTAGACCTGTCGGAGTGTCCTGAACTAACGGTAGATCTGTCAGAGTTTCCTGAACCAACGGTAGACCTGTCAGAGTGTCCTGAACCAACGGTAGACCTGTCAGAGTGTCCTGAACCAACGGTATGCCTGTCAGAGTGTCCTGAACCAACGGTAGAACTGTCAGAGTGTCCTGAACTAACAGTAGACCTGTCAGAGTGTCCTGAACCAACGGTAGACCTGTCAGAGTGTCCTGAACCAACGGTAGACCTGTCAGAGTGTCCTGAACTACCGGTAGACCTGTCAGAGTGTCCTGAACCAACGGTAGGCCTGTCAGAGTGTCCTGAACCAAAGGTAGGCCTGTCAGAGTGTCCTGAACCAACGGTAGACCTGTCGGAGTGTCCTGAACTAACGGTAGATCTGTCAGAGTTTCCTGAACCAACGGTAGACCTGTCAGAGTGTCCTGAACCAACGGTAGACCTGTCAGAGTGTCCTGAACCAACGGTATGCCTGTCAGAGTGTCCTGAACCAACGGTAGAACTGTCAGAGTGTCCTGAACTAACAGTAGACCTGTCAGAGTGTCCTGAACCAACGGTAGACCTGTCAGAGTGTCCTGAACTACCGGTAGACCTGTCAGAGTGTCCTGAACCAACGGTAGGCCTGTCAGAGTGTCCTGAACCAAAGGTAGGCCTGTCAGAGTGTCCTGAACCAACGGTAGACCTGTCGGAGTGTCCTGAACTAACGGTAGATCTGTCAGAGTTTCCTGAACCAACGGTAGACCTGTCAGAGTGTCCTGAACCAACGGTAGACCTGTCAGAGTGTCCTGAACTAACAGTAGACCTGTCAGAGTGTCCTGAACAGGCAGTAGACCTGTCAGAGTGTCCTGAACCAACGGTAGACCTGTCAGAGTGTCCTGAACCAACGGTAGACCTGTCAGAGTGTCCTGAACCAACGGTAGGCCTGTCAGAGTGTCCTGAACCAACGGTAGACCTGTCAGAGTGTCCTGAACCAACGGTAGGACTGTCAGAGTGTCCTGAACCAACGGTAGACCTGTTTGAGTTTGATGAACCAACTGAAGACCTGTCAGAGAGTCCTGAACTAGCAGTAGACCTGTCAGAGTGTCCTGTACCAACGGTAGACCTGTCAGAGTGTCCTGAACCAACGGTAGACCTGTCAGAGTATCCTGAACCAACGGTAGGCCTGTCAGAGTGTCCTGAACCAACGGTAGGCCTGTCAGAGTGTCTTGAACCAACAGTAGACCTGTCAGATTGTCCTGAACCAACGGTAGACCTGTCAGAGTGTCCTGAACCAACGGTAGACCTGTCAGAGTGTCCTGAACTAGCAGTAGACCTGTCAGAGTGTCCTGAACCAACGGTAGACCTGTCAGAGTGTCCTGAACCAATGGTAGACCTGTCAGAGTGTCCTGAACTAGCAGTAGACCTGTCAGAGTGTCCTGAACTACCGGTAGACCTGTCAGAGTGTCCTGAACCAACGGTAGGACTGTCAGAGTGTCCTGAACCAACGGTAGACCTGTTTGAGTTTCATGAACCAACTGTAGACCTGTCAGAGTGTCCTGAACCAACGGTAGGCCTATGAGAGTGTCTTGAACCAATGGTAGATCTGTCAGAGTGTCCTGAACCGACGGTAGGACTGTCAGAGTGTCCTGAACCAACGGTAGGACTGTCAGAGTGTCCTGAACCAACGGTAGGACTGTCAGAGTGTCCTGAACCAACGGTAGGACTGTCAGAGTGTCCTGAACCAACGGTAGACCTGTTTGAGTTTCATGAACCAACTGTAGACCTGTCAGAGTGTCCTGAACCAACGGTAGGCCTATGAGAGTGTCTTGAACCAATGGTAGACCTGTCAGAGTGTCCTGAACCAACGGTAGGACTGTCAGAGTGTCCTGAACCAACGGTAGGACTGTCAGAGTGTCCTGAACCAACGGTAGACCTGTTTGAGTTTCATGAACCAACTGTAGACCTGTCAGAGAGTCCTGAACTAGCAGTAGACCTGTCAGAGTGTCCTGAACCAATGGTAGACCTGTCAGAGTGTCCTGAACCAACGGTAGACCTGTCAGAGTGTCCTGAACCAACGGTAGGCCTGTCAGAGAGTCCTGAACTAGCAGTAGACCTGTCAGAGTGTCCTGAACCAACGGTAGACCTGTCAGAGTGTCCTGAGCTAACAGTAGACCTGTCAGAGTTTCCTGAACCAACGGTAGACCTGTCAGAGTGTCCTGAACTAGCAGTAGACCTGTCAGAGTGTCCTGAACCAACAGTAGACCTGTCAGAGTGTCCTGAACCAACGGTAGACCTGTCAGAGTGTCCTGAACCAACGGTAGACCTGTCAGAGTGTCCTGAACCAACGGTAGGACTGTCAGAGTGTCCTGAAACAACGGTAGGACTGTCAGAGTGTCCTGAACCAACGGTAGACCTGTTTGAGTTTCATGAACCAACTGTAGACCTGTCAGAGTGTCCTGAACCAACAGTAGGCCTATGAGAGAGTCTTGAACCAATGGTAGACCTGTCAGAGTGTCCTGAACCAACGGTAGGACTGTCAGAGTGTCCTGAACCAACGGTAGGACTGTCAGAGTGTCCTGAACCAACGGAGGACCTGTTTGAGTTTCATGAACCAACTGTAGACCTGTCAGAGAGTCCTGAACTAGCAGTAGACCTGTCAGAGTGTCCTGAACCAACGGTAGACCTGTCAGAGTGTCCTGAACCAACGGTAGACCTGTCAGAGTGTCCTGAACCACCGGTAGGTCTGTCAGAGAGTCCTGAACTAGCAGTAGACCTGTCAGAGTGTCCTGAACCAACGGTAGACCTGTCAGAGTGTCCTGAACCAATGGTAGACCTGTCAGAGTGTCCTGAACCAACGGTAGGCCTGTCAGAGTGTCCTGAACCAACGGTAGACCTGTCAGAGTGTCCTGAACCAACGGTAGGCCTGTCAGAGTGTCCTGAACCAACGGTAGGCCTGTCAGAGTGTCCTGAACCAACGGTAGACCTGTCAGAGTGTCCTGAACCAACGGTAGGACTGTCAGAGTGTCCTGAACCAACGGTAGGACTGTCAGAGTGTCCTGAACCAACAGTAGAGCTGTTTGAGTTTCATGAACCAACTGTAGACCTGTCAGAGTTTCCTGAACCAACGGTAGGCCTATGAGAGTGTCTTGAACCAATGGTAGACCTGTCAGAGTGTCCTGAACCAACGGTAGACCTGTCAGAGTGTCCTGAACCAACGGTAGGCCTGTCAGAGTGTCCTGAACCAACGGTAGACCTGTCAGAGTGTCCTGAACCAACGGTAGGACTGTCAGAGTGTCCTGAACCAACGGTAGGACTGTCAGAGTGTCCTGAACCAACAGTAGAGCTGTTTGAGTTTCATGAACCAACTGTAGACCTGTCAGAGTTTCCTGAACCAACGGTAGGCCTAAGAGAGTGTCTTGAACCAATGGTAGACCTGTCAGAGTGTCCTGAACCAACGGTAGACCTGTCAGAGTGTCCTGAACTAGCAGTAGACCTGTCAGAGTGTCCTGAACCAACGGTAGACCTGTCAGAGTGTCCTGAACCAACGGTAGACCTGTCAGAGTGTCCTGAACCAACGGTAGGCCTATCAGAGTGTCCTGAACTACCGGTAGACCTGTCAGAGTGTCCTGAACCAACGGTAGGCCTGTCAGAGTGTCCTGAACCAACGGTAGGCCTATCAGAGTATCTTGAACCAATGGTAGACCTGTCAGAGTGTCCTGAACCAACGGTAGGACTGTCAGAGTGTCCTGAACAAACGGTAGGACTGTCAGAGTGTCCTGAACCAACGGTAGACCTGTCAGTGTCCTGAACCAACGGTAGGCCTGTCAGAGTGTCCTGAACCAACGGTAGACCTGTCAGAGTGTCCTGAACCAACGGTAGGCCTGTCAGAGTGTCAAGAACCAACGGTAGACCTGTCAGAGTGTCCTGAACTAACAGTAGACCTGTCAGAGTTTCCTGAACCAACGGTAGACCTGTCAGAGTGTCCTGAACTAGCAGTAGACCTGTCAGAGTGTCCTGAACCAACGGTAGACCTGTCAGAGTGTCCTGAACCAACGGTAGACCTGTCAGAGTGTCCTGAACCAACGGTAGACCTGTCAGAGTGTCCTGAACCAACGGTAGGCCTGTCAGAGTGTCATGAACAGGCAGTAGACCTGTCAGAGTGTCCTGAACCAACGGTAGACCTGTCAGAGTGTCCTGAACAGGCAGTAGACCTGTCAGAGTGTCCTGAACCAACGGTAGACCTGTCAGAGTGTCCTGAACCAACGGTAGACCTGTCAGAGTGTCCTGAACCAACGGTAGGCCTGTCAGAGTGTCCTGAACCAACGGTAGACCTGTCAGAGTGTCCTGAACCAACGGTAGGACTGTCAGAGTGTCCTGAACCAACGGTAGGACTGTCAGAGTGTCCTGAACCAACAGTAGACCTGTTTGAGTTTCATGAACCAACTGTAGACCTGTCATAGTTTCCTGAACCAACGGTAGGCCTATGAGAGTGTCTTGAACCAATGGTAGACCTGTCAGAGTTTCCTGAACCAACGGTAGGACTGTCCGATGTTCCTGAACCAACGGTAGGACTGTCAGAGTGTCCTGAACCAACGGTAGACCTGTTTGAGTTGTGCCACTGAACCCGAGACCTGAACGACCTGTCAGAGAGTCCTGAACTAGCAGTAGACCTGTCAGAGTGTCCTGTACCAACGGTAGACCTGTCAGAGTGTCCTGAACCAACGGTAGACCTGTCAGAGTGTCCTGAACCAACGGTAGGCCTGTCAGAGTGTCCTGAACCAACGGTAGACCTGTCAGAGTGTCCTGAACCAACGGTAGACCTGTCAGAGTGTCCTGAACTAGCAGTAGACCTGTCAGAGTGTCCTGAACCAACGGTAGACCTGTCAGAGTGTCCTGAACCAACAGTAGGACTGTCAGAGTGTCCTGAACCAACGGTAGGACTGTCAGAGTGTCCTGAACCAACAGTAGAGCTGTTTGAGTTTCATGAACCAACTGTAGACCTGTCAGAGTTTCCTGAACCAACGGTAGGCCTATGAGAGTGTCTTGAACCAATGGTAGACCTGTCAGAGTGTCCTGAACCAACGGTAGACCTGTCAGAGTGTCCTGAACCAACGGTAGGCCTGTCAGAGTGTCCTGAACCAACGGTAGACCTGTCAGAGTGTCCTGAACCAACGGTAGGACTGTCAGAGTGTCCTGAACCAACGGTAGGACTGTCAGAGTGTCCTGAACCAACAGTAGAGCTGTTTGAGTTTCATGAACCAACTGTAGACCTGTCAGAGTTTCCTGAACCAACGGTAGGCCTATGAGAGTGTCTTGAACCAATGGTAGACCTGTCAGAGTGTCCTGAACCAACGGTAGACCTGTCAGAGTGTCCTGAACTAGCAGTAGACCTGTCAGAGTGTCCTGAACCAACGGTAGACCTGTCAGAGTGTCCTGAACCAACGGTAGACCTGTCAGAGTGTCCTGAACCAACGGTAGAACTATCAGAGTGTCCTGAACTACCGGTAGACCTGTCAGAGTGTCCTGAACCAACGGTAGGCCTGTCAGAGTGTCCTGAACCAACGGTAGGCCTATCAGAGTATCTTGAACCAATGGTAGACCTGTCAGAGTGTCCTGAACCAACGGTAGGACTGTCAGAGTGTCCTGAACAAACGGTAGGACTGTCAGAGTGTCCTGAACCAACGGTAGACCTGTCAGTGTCCTGAACCAACGGTAGGCCTGTCAGAGTGTCCTGAACCAACGGTAGACCTGTCAGAGTGTCCTGAACCAACGGTAGGCCTGTCAGAGTGTCAAGAACCAACGGTAGACCTGTCAGAGTGTCCTGAACTAACAGTAGACCTGTCAGAGTTTCCTGAACCAACGGTAGACCTGTCAGAGTGTCCTGAACTAGCAGTAGACCTGTCAGAGTGTCCTGAACCAACGGTAGACCTGTCAGAGTGTCCTGAACCAACGGTAGACCTGTCAGAGTGTCCTGAACCAACGGTAGACCTGTCAGAGTGTCCTGAACCAACGGTAGGCCTGTCAGAGTGTCCTGAACAGGCAGTAGACCTGTCAGAGTGTCCTGAACCAACGGTAGACCTGTCAGAGTGTCCTGAACAGGCAGTAGACCTGTCAGAGTGTCCTGAACCAACGGTAGACCTGTCAGAGTGTCCTGAACCAACGGTAGACCTGTCAGAGTGTCCTGAACCAACGGTAGGCCTGTCAGAGTGTCCTGAACCAACGGTAGACCTGTCAGAGTGTCCTGAACCAACGGTAGGACTGTCAGAGTGTCCTGAACCAACGGTAGGACTGTCAGAGTGTCCTGAACCAACAGTAGACCTGTTTGAGTTTCATGAACCAACTGTAGACCTGTCATAGTTTCCTGAACCAACGGTAGGCCTATGAGAGTGTCTTGAACCAATGGTAGACCTGTCAGAGTTTCCTGAACCAACGGTAGGACTGTCCGATGTTCCTGAACCAACGGTAGGACTGTCAGAGTGTCCTGAACCAACGGTAGACCTGTTTGAGTTTGATGAACCAACTGAAGACCTGTCAGAGAGTCCTGAACTAGCAGTAGACCTGTCAGAGTGTCCTGTACCAACGGTAGACCTGTCAGAGTGTCCTGAACCAACGGTAGACCTGTCAGAGTGTCCTGAACCAACGGTAGGCCTGTCAGAGTGTCCTGAACCAACGGTAGACCTGTCAGAGTGTCCTGAACCAACGGTAGACCTGTCAGAGTGTCCTGAACTAGCAGTAGACCTGTCAGAGTGTCCTGAACCAACGGTAGACCTGTCAGAGTGTCCTGAACCAATGGTAGACCTGTCAGAGTGTCCTGAACTAGCAGTAGACCTGTCAGAGTGTCCTGAACTACCGGTAGACCTGTCAGAGTGTCCTGAACCAACAGTAGGCCTGTCAGAGTGTCCTGAACCAAAGGTAGGCCTGTCAGAGTGTCCTGAACCAACGGTAGACCTGTCGGAGTGTCCTGAACTAACGGTAGATCTGTCAGAGTTTCCTGAAACAACGGTAGGCCTGTCAGAGTGTCCTGAACCAACGGTAGACCTGTCAGAGTGTCCTGAACTACCGGTAGACCTGTCAGAGTGTCCTGAACTAACAGTAGACCTGTCAGAGTGTCCTGAACCAACGGTAGACCTGTCAGAGTGTCCTGAACCAACGGTAGACCTGTCAGAGTGTCCTGAACTACCGGTAGACCTGTCAGAGTGTCCTGAACCAACGGTAGGCCTGTCAGAGTGTCCTGAACCAAAGGTAGACCTGTCGGAGTGTCCTGAACTAACGGTAGATCTGTCAGAGTTTCCTGAACCAACGGTAGACCTGTCAGAGTGTCCTGAACCAACGGTAGACCTGTCAGAGTGTCCTGAACCAACGGTATGCCTGTCAGAGTGTCCTGAACCAACGGTAGAACTGTCAGAGTGTCCTGAACTAACAGTAGACCTGTCAGAGTGTCCTGAACCAACGGTAGACCTGTCAGAGTGTCCTGAACCAAAGGTAGACCTGTCGGAGTGTCCTGAACTAACGGTAGATCTGTCAGAGTTTCATGAACCAACGGTAGACCTGTCAGAGTGTCCTGAACCAACGGTAGACCTGTCAGAGTGTCCTGAACCAACGGTATGCCTGTCAGAGTGTCCTGAACCAACGGTAGACCTGTCAGAGTGTCCTGAACCAACGGTATGCCTGTCAGAGTGTCCTGAACCAACGGTAGAACTGTCAGAGTGTCCTGAACTAACAGTAGACCTGTCAGAGTGTCCTGAACCAACGGTAGACCTGTCAGAGTGTCCTGAACTACCGGTAGACCTGTCAGAGTGTCCTGAACCAACGGTAGGCCTGTCAGAGTGTCCTGAACCAAAGGTAGGCCTGTCAGAGTGTCCTGAACCAACGGTAGACCTGTCGGAGTGTCCTGAACTAACGGTAGATCTGTCAGAGTTTCCTGAACCAACGGTAGACCTGTCAGAGTGTCCTGAACCAACGGTAGGCCTGTCAGAGTGTCCTGAACCAACGGTAGACCTGTCAGAGTGTCCTGAACTAACAGTAGACCTGTCAGAGTGTCCTGAACAGGCAGTAGACCTGTCAGAGTGTCCTGAACCAACGGTAGACCTGTCAGAGTGTCCTGAACCAACGGTAGACCTGTCAGAGTGTCCTGAACCAACGGTAGGCCTGTCAGAGTGTCCTGAACCAACGGTAGACCTGTCAGAGTGTCCTGAACCAACGGTAGGACTGTCAGAGTGTCCTGAACCAATGGTAGACCTGTTTGAGTTTGATGAACCAACTGAAGACCTGTCAGAGAGTCCTGAACTAGCAGTAGACCTGTCAGAGTGTCCTGTACCAACGGTAGACCTGTCAGAGTGTCCTGAACCAACGGTAGACCTGTCAGAGTATCCTGAACCAACGGTAGGCCTGTCAGAGTGTCCTGAACCAACGGTAGGCCTGTCAGAGTGTCCTGAACCAACGGTAGACCTGTCAGAGTGTCCTGAACCAACGGTAGACCTGTCAGAGTGTCCTGAACCAACGGTAGGCCTGTCAGAGTGTCCTGAACCAACGGTAGACCTGTCAGAGTGTCCTGAACCAACGGTAGGACTGTCAGAGTGTCCTGAACCAACGGTAGGACTGTCAGAGTGTCCTGAACCAACAGTAGACCTGTTTGAGTTTCATGAACCAACTGTAGACCTGTCATAGTTTCCTGAACCAACGGTAGGCCTATGAGAGTGTCTTGAACCAATGGTAGACCTGTCAGAGTTTCCTGAACCAACGGTAGGACTGTCAGAGTGTCCTGAACCAACGGTAGGACTGTCAGAGTGTCCTGAACCAACGGTAGACCTGTTTGAGTTTGATGAACCAACTGAAGACCTGTCAGAGAGTCCTGAACTAGCAGTAGACCTGTCAGAGTGTCCTGTACCAACGGTAGACCTGTCAGAGTGTCCTGAACCAACGGTAGGACTGTCAGAGTGTCCTGAACCAACGGTAGGCCTATGAGAGTGTCTTGAACCAATGGTAGATCTGTCAGAGTGTCCTGAACCGACGGTAGGACTGTCAGAGTGTCCTGAACCAACGGTAGGACTGTCAGAGTGTCCTGAACCAACGGTAGGCCTATGAGAGTGTCTTGAACCAATGGTAGACCTGTCAGAGTGTCCTGAACCAACGGTAGGCCTGTCAGAGTGTCCTGAACTAACAGTAGACCTGTCAGAGTGTCCTGAACCAACGGTAGACCTGTCAGAGTGTCCTGAACAGGCAGTAGACCTGTCAGAGTGTCCTGAACCAACGGTAGACCTGTCAGAGTGTCCTGAACCAACGGTAGACCTGTCAGAGTGTCCTGAACCAACGGTAGACCTGTCAGAGTGTCCTGAACCAACGGTAGGCCTGTCAGAGTGTCCTGAACCAACGGTAGACCTGTCAGAGTGTCCTGAACCAACGGTAGGACTGTCAGAGTGTCCTGAACCAACGGTAGGACTGTCAGAGTGTCCTGAACCAACAGTAGACCTGTTTGAGTTTCATGAACCAACTGTAGACCTGTCATAGTTTCCTGAACCAACGGTAGGCCTATGAGAGTGTCTTGAACCAATGGTAGACCTGTCAGAGTTTCCTGAACCAACGGTAGGACTGTCAGAGTGTCCTGAACCAACGGTAGGACTGTCAGAGTGTCCTGAACCAACGGTAGACCTGTTTGAGTTTGATGAACCAACTGAAGACCTGTCAGAGAGTCCTGAACTAGCAGTAGACCTGTCAGAGTGTCCTGTACCAACGGTAGACCTGTCAGAGTG
Organism: Salmo salar; assembly: GCF_965601325.2. Classification (NCBI taxonomy): domain Eukaryota; kingdom Metazoa; phylum Chordata; class Actinopteri; order Salmoniformes; family Salmonidae; genus Salmo; species Salmo salar. Next base: position 54,997,812 of record NC_138299.1, read on the forward strand.
TCCTGAACCAACGGTAGACCTGTCAGAGTGTCCTGAACTAACAGTAGACCTGTCAGAGTGTCCTGAACAGGCAGTAGACCTGTCAGAGTGTCCTGTACCAACGGTAGACCTGTCAGAGTGTCCTGAACCAACGGTAGACCTGTCAGAGTATCCTGAACCAATGGTAGGCCTGTCAGAGTGTCCTGAACCAACGGTAGGCCTGTCAGAGTGTCTTGAACCAACAGTAGACCTGTCAGATTGTCCTGAACCAACGGTAGACCTGTCAGAGTGTCCTGAACCAACGGTAGACCTGTCAGAGTGTCCTGAACTAGCAGTAGACCTGTCAGAGTGTCCTGAACCAACGGTAGACCTGTCAGAGTGTCCTGAACCAATGGTAGACCTGTCAGAGTGTCCTGAACTAGCAGTAGACCTGTCAGAGTGTCCTGAACTACCGGTAGACCTGTCAGAGTGTCCTGAACCAACGGTAGGACTGTCAGAGTGTCCTGAACCAACGGTAGACCTGTTTGAGTTTCATGAACCAACTGTAGACCTGTCAGAGTGTCCTGAACCAACGGTAGGCCTATGAGAGTGTCTTGAACCAATGGTAGATCTGTCAGAGTGTCCTGAACCGACGGTAGGACTGTCAGAGTGTCCTGAACCAACGGTAGGACTGTCAGAGTGTCCTGAACCAACGGTAGGACTGTCAGAGTGTCCTGAACCAACGGTAGGCCTATGAGAGTGTCTTGAACCAATGGTAGATCTGTCAGAGTGTCCTGAACCGACGGTAGGACTGTCAGAGTGTCCTGAACCAACGGTAGGACTGTCAGAGTGTCCTGAACCAACGGTAGGCCTATGAGAGTGTCTTGAACCAATGGTAGACCTGTCAGAGTGTCCTGAACCAACGGTAGGCCTGTCAGAGTGTCCTGAACTAACAGTAGACCTGTCAGAGTGTCCTGAACCAACGGTAGACCTGTCAGAGTGTCCTGAACAGGCAGTAGACCTGTCAGAGTGTCCTGAACCAACGGTAGACCTGTCAGAGTGTCCTGAACCAACGGTAGACCTGTCAGAGTGTCCTGAACCAACGGTAGACCTGTCAGAGTGTCCTGAACCAACGGTAGGCCTGTCAGAGTGTCCTGAACCAACGGTAGACCTGTCAGAGTGTCCTGAACCAACGGTAGGACTGTCAGAGTGTCCTGAACCAACGGTAGGACTGTCAGAGTGTCCTGAACCAACAGTAGACCTGTTTGAGTTTCATGAACCAACTGTAGACCTGTCATAGTTTCCTGAACCAACGGTAGGCCTATGAGAGTGTCTTGAACCAATGGTAGACCTGTCAGAGTTTCCTGAACCAACGGTAGGACTGTCAGAGTGTCCTGAACCAACGGTAGGACTGTCAGAGTGTCCTGAACCAACGGTAGACCTGTTTGAGTTTGATGAACCAACTGAAGACCTGTCAGAGAGTCCTGAACTAGCAGTAGACCTGTCAGAGTGTCCTGTACCAACGGTAGACCTGTCAGAGTGTCCTGAACCAACGGTAGACCTGTCAGAGTGTCCTGAACCAACGGTAGGCCTGTCAGAGTGTCCTGAACCAACGGTAGGCCTGTCAGAGTGTCTTGAACCAACAGTAGACCTGTCAGATTGTCCTGAACCAACGGTAGACCTGTCAGAGTGTCCTGAACCAACGGTAGACCTGTCAGAGTGTCCTGAACTAGCAGTAGACCTGTCAGAGTGTCCTGAACCAACGGTAGACCTGTCAGAGTGTCCTGAACCAATGGTAGACCTGTCAGAGTGTCCTGAACTAGCAGTAGACCTGTCAGAGTGTCCTGAACTACCGGTAGACCTGTCAGAGTGTCCTGAACCAACGGTAGACCTGTTTGAGTTTCATGAACCAACTGTAGACCTGTCAGAGTGTCCTGAACCAACGGTAGGCCTATGAGAGTGTCTTGAACCAATGGTAGACCTGTCAGAGTGTCCTGAACCGACGGTAGGACTGTCAGAGTGTCCTGAACCAACGGTAGGCCTGTCAGAGTGTCCTGAACCAAAGGTAGGCCTGTCAGAGTATCCTGAACCAACGGTAGACCTGTCGGAGTGTCCTGAACTAACGGTAGATCTGTCAGAGTGTCCTGAACTAACAGTAGACCTGTCAGAGTGTCCTGAACCAACGGTAGACCTGTCAGAGTGTCCTGAACAGGCAGTAGACCTGTCAGAGTGTCCTGAACCAACGGTAGACCTGTCAGAGTGTCCTGAACCAACGGTAGACCTGTCAGAGTGTCCTGAACCAACGGTAGGCCTGTCAGAGTGTCCTGAACCAACGGTAGACCTGTCAGAGTGTCCTGAACCAACGGTAGGACTGTCAGAGTGTCCTGAACCAACGGTAGGACTGTCAGAGTGTCCTGAACCAACAGTAGACCTGTTTGAGTTTCATGAACCAACTGTAGACCTGTCATAGTTTCCTGAACCAACGGTAGGCCTATGAGAGTGTCTTGAACCAATGGTAGACCTGTCAGAGTTTCCTGAACCAACGGTAGGACTGTCAGAGTGTCCTGAACCAACGGTAGGACTGTCAGAGTGTCCTGAACCAACGGTAGACCTGTTTGAGTTTGATGAACCAACTGAAGACCTGTCAGAGAGTCCTGAACTAGCAGTAGACCTGTCAGAGTGTCCTGTACCAACGGTAGACATGTCAGAGTGTCCTGAACCAACGGTAGACCTGTCAGAGTGTCCTGAACCAACGGTAGGCCTGTCAGAGTGTCCTGAACCAACGGTAGGCCTGTCAGAGTGTCTTGAACCAACAGTAGACCTGTCAGATTGTCCTGAACCAACGGTAGACCTGTCAGAGTGTCCTGAACCAACGGTAGACCTGTCAGAGTGTCCTGAACTAGCAGTAGACCTGTCAGAGTGTCCTGAACCAATGGTAGACCTGTCAGAGTGTCCTGAACTAGCAGTAGACCTGTCAGAGTGTCCTGAACTACCGGTAGACCTGTCAGAGTGTCCTGAACCAACGGTAGGACTGTCAGAGTGTCCTGAACCAACGGTAGACCTGTTTGAGTTTCATGAACCAACTGTAGACCTGTCAGAGTGTCCTGAACCAACGGTAGGCCTATGAGAGTGTCTTGAACCAATGGTAGACCTGTCAGAGTGTCCTGAAACGACGGTAGGACTGTCAGAGTGTCCTGAACCAACGGTAGGCCTGTCAGAGTGTCCTGAACCAAAGGTAGGCCTGTCAGAGTGTCCTGAACCAACGGTAGACCTGTCGGAGTGTCCTGAACTAACGGTAGATCTGTCAGAGTGTCCTGAACCAACGGTAGACCTGTCAGAGTGTCCTGAACCAACGGTATGCCTGTCAGAGTGTCCTGAACCAACGGTAGAACTGTCAGAGTGTCCTGAACTAACAGTAGACCTGTCAGAGTGTCCTGAACCAACGGTAGACCTGTCAGAGTGTCCTGAACCAACGGTAGACCTGTCAGAGTGTCCTGAACTACCGGTAGACCTGTCAGAGTGTCCTGAACCAACGGTAGGCCTGTCAGAGTGTCCTGAACCAAAGGTAGACCTGTCGGAGTGTCCTGAACTAACGGTAGATCTGTCAGAGTTTCCTGAACCAACGGTAGACCTGTCAGAGTGTCCTGAACCAACGGTAGACCTGTCAGAGTGTCCTGAACCAACGGTATGCCTGTCAGAGTGTCCTGAACCAACGGTAGAACTGTCAGAGTGTCCTGAACTAACAGTAGACCTGTCAGAGTGTCCTGAACCAACGGTAGACCTGTCAGAGTGTCCTGAACTACCGGTAGACCTGTCAGAGTGTCCTGAACCAACGGTAGGCCTGTCAGAGTGTCCTGAACCAAAGGTAGGCCTGTCAGAGTGTCCTGAACCAACGGTAGACCTGTCAGAGTGTCCTGAACTAACAGTAGACCTGTCAGAGTGTCCTGAACAGGCAGTAGACCTGTCAGAGTGTCCTGAACCAACGGTAGACCTGTCAGAGTGTCCTGAACCAACGGTAGACCTGTCAGAGTGTCCTGAACCAACGGTAGGCCTGTCAGAGTGTCCTGAACCAACGGTAGACCTGTCAGAGTGTCCTGAACCAACGGTAGGACTGTCAGAGTGTCCTGAACCAACGGTAGACCTGTTTGAGTTTGATGAACCAACTGAAGACCTGTCAGAGAGTCCTGAACTAGCAGTAGACCTGTCAGAGTGTCCTGTACCAACGGTAGACCTGTCAGAGTGTCCTGAACCAACGGTAGACCTGTCAGAGTATCCTGAACCAACGGTAGGCCTGTCAGAGTGTCCTGAACCAACGGTAGGCCTGTCAGAGTGTCTTGAACCAACAGTAGACCTGTCAGATTGTCCTGAACCAACGGTAGACCTGTCAGAGTGTCCTGAACCAACGGTAGACCTGTTTGAGTTTGATGAACCAACTGAAGACCTGTCAGAGAGTCCTGAACTAGCAGTAGACCTGTCAGAGTGTCCTGTACCAACGGTAGACATGTCAGAGTGTCCTGAACCAACGGTAGACCTGTCAGAGTGTCCTGAACCAACGGTAGGCCTGTCAGAGTGTCCTGAACCAACGGTAGGCCTGTCAGAGTGTCTTGAACCAACAGTAGACCTGTCAGATTGTCCTGAACCAACGGTAGACCTGTCAGAGTGTCCTGAACCAACGGTAGACCTGTCAGAGTGTCCTGAACTAGCAGTAGACCTGTCAGAGTGTCCTGAACCAATGGTAGACCTGTCAGAGTGTCCTGAACTAGCAGTAGACCTGTCAGAGTGTCCTGAACTACCGGTAGACCTGTCAGAGTGTCCTGAACCAACGGTAGGACTGTCAGAGTGTCCTGAACCAACGGTAGACCTGTTTGAGTTTCATGAACCAACTGTAGACCTGTCAGAGTGTCCTGAACCAACGGTAGGCCTATGAGAGTGTCTTGAACCAATGGTAGACCTGTCAGAGTGTCCTGAAACGACGGTAGGACTGTCAGAGTGTCCTGAACCAACGGTAGGCCTGTCAGAGTGTCCTGAACCAAAGGTAGGCCTGTCAGAGTGTCCTGAACCAACGGTAGACCTGTCGGAGTGTCCTGAACTAACGGTAGATCTGTCAGAGTTTCCTGAACCAACGGTAGACCTGTCAGAGTGTCCTGAACCAACGGTAGACCTGTCAGAGTGTCCTGAACCAACGGTATGCCTGTCAGAGTGTCCTGAACCAACGGTAGAACTGTCAGAGTGTCCTGAACTAACAGTAGACCTGTCAGAGTGTCCTGAACCAACGGTAGACCTGTCAGAGTGTCCTGAACCAACGGTAGACCTGTCAGAGTGTCCTGAACTACCGGTAGACCTGTCAGAGTGTCCTGAACCAACGGTAGGCCTGTCAGAGTGTCCTGAACCAAAGGTAGACCTGTCGGAGTGTCCTGAACTAACGGTAGATCTGTCAGAGTTTCCTGAACCAACGGTAGACCTGTCAGAGTGTCCTGAACCAACGGTAGACCTGTCAGAGTGTCCTGAACCAACGGTATGCCTGTCAGAGTGTCCTGAACCAACGGTAGAACTGTCAGAGTGTCCTGAACTAACAGTAGACCTGTCAGAGTGTCCTGAACCAACGGTAGACCTGTCAGAGTGTCCTGAACTACCGGTAGACCTGTCAGAGTGTCCTGAACCAACGGTAGGCCTGTCAGAGTGTCCTGAACCAAAGGTAGGCCTGTCAGAGTGTCCTGAACCAACGGTAGACCTGTCAGAGTGTCCTGAACTAACAGTAGACCTGTCAGAGTGTCCTGAACAGGCAGTAGACCTGTCAGAGTGTCCTGAACCAACGGTAGACCTGTCAGAGTGTCCTGAACCAACGGTAGACCTGTCAGAGTGTCCTGAACCAACGGTAGGCCTGTCAGAGTGTCCTGAACCAACGGTAGACCTGTCAGAGTGTCCTGAACCAACGGTAGGACTGTCAGAGTGTCCTGAACCAACGGTAGACCTGTTTGAGTTTGATGAACCAACTGAAGACCTGTCAGAGAGTCCTGAACTAGCAGTAGACCTGTCAGAGTGTCCTGTACCAACGGTAGACCTGTCAGAGTGTCCTGAACCAACGGTAGACCTGTCAGAGTATCCTGAACCAACGGTAGGCCTGTCAGAGTGTCCTGAACCAACGGTAGGCCTGTCAGAGTGTCTTGAACCAACAGTAGACCTGTCAGATTGTCCTGAACCAACGGTAGACCTGTCAGAGTGTCCTGAACTAGCAGTAGACCTGTCAGAGTGTCCTGAACCAACAGTAGACCTGTCAGAGTGTCCTGAACCAACGGTAGACCTGTCAGAGTGTCCTGAACCAACGGTAGACCTGTCAGAGTGTCCTGAACCAACGGTAGGACTGTCAGAGTGTCCTGAAACAACGGTAGGACTGTCAGAGTGTCCTGAACCAACGGAGGACCTGTTTGAGTTTCATGAACCAACTGTAGAACTGTCAGAGAGTCCTGAACTAGCAGTAGACCTGTCAGAGTGTCCTGAACCAACGGTAGACCTGTCAGAGTGTCCTGAACCAACGGTAGACCTGTCAGAGTGTCCTGAACCAACGGTAGACCTGTCAGAGTGTCCTGAACCACCGGTAGGCCTGTCAGAGAGTCCTGAACTAGCAGTAGACCTGTCAGAGTGTCCTGAACCAACGGTAGACCTGTCAGAGTGTCCTGAACCAATGGTAGACCTGTCAGAGTGTCCTGAACCAATGGTAGGCCTGTCAGAGTGTCCTGAACCAACGGTAGACCTGTCAGAGTGTCCTGAACCAACGGTAGGCCTGTCAGAGTGTCCTGAACCAACGGTAGACCTGTCAGAGTATCCTGAACCAACGGTAGGCCTGTCAGAGTGTCCTGAACCAACGGTAGGCCTGTCAGAGTGTCTTGAACCAACAGTAGACCTGTCAGATTGTCCTGAACCAACGGTAGACCTGTCAGAGTGTCCTGAACCAACGGTAGACCTGTCAGAGTGTCCTGAACTAGCAGTAGACCTGTCAGAGTGTCCTGAACCAACGGTAGACCTGTCAGAGTGTCCTGAACCAATGGTAGACCTGTCAGAGTGTCCTGAACTAGCAGTAGACCTGTCAGAGTGTCCTGAACTACCGGTAGACCTGTCAGAGTGTCCTGAACCAACGGTAGGACTGTCAGAGTGTCCTGAACCAACGGTAGACCTGTTTGAGTTTCATGAACCAACTGTAGACCTGTCAGAGTGTCCTGAACCAACGGTAGGCCTATGAGAGTGTCTTGAACCAATGGTAGATCTGTCAGAGTGTCCTGAACCGACGGTAGGACTGTCAGAGTGTCCTGAACCAACGGTAGGACTGTCAGAGTGTCCTGAACCAACGGTAGGACTGTCAGAGTGTCCTGAACCAACGGTAGGCCTATGAGAGTGTCTTGAACCAATGGTAGACCTGTCAGAGTGTCCTGAACCAACGGTAGGACTGTCAGAGTGTCCTGAACCAACGGTAGGACTGTCAGAGTGTCCTGAACCAACGGTAGGACTGTCAGAGTGTCCTGAACCAACGGTAGACCTGTTTGAGTTTCATGAACCAACTGTAGACCTGTCAGAGAGTCCTGAACTAGCAGTAGACCTGTCAGAGTGTCCTGAACCAATGGTAGACCTGTCAGAGTGTCCTGAACCAACGGTAGACCTGTCAGAGTGTCCTGAACCAACGGTAGGCCTGTCAGAGAGTCCTGAACTAGCAGTAGACCTGTCAGAGTGTCCTGAACCAACGGTAGACCTGTCAGAGTGTCCTGAACTAACAGTAGACCTGTCAGAGTTTCCTGAACCAACGGTAGACCTGTCAGAGTGTCCTGAACTAGCAGTAGACCTGTCAGAGTGTCCTGAACCAACAGTAGACCTGTCAGAGTGTCCTGAACCAACGGTAGACCTGTCAGAGTGTCCTGAACCAACGGTAGACCTGTCAGAGTGTCCTGAACCAACGGTAGGACTGTCAGAGTGTCCTGAAACAACGGTAGGACTGTCAGAGTGTCCTGAACCAACGGAGGACCTGTTTGAGTTTCATGAACCAACTGTAGAACTGTCAGAGAGTCCTGAACTAGCAGTAGACCTGTCAGAGTGTCCTGAACCAACGGTAGACCTGTCAGAGTGTCCTGAACCAACGGTAGACCTGTCAGAGTGTCCTGAACCAACGGTAGACCTGTCAGAGTGTCCTGAACCACCGGTAGGCCTGTCAGAGAGTCCTGAACTAGCAGTAGACCTGTCAGAGTGTCCTGAACCAACGGTAGACCTGTCAGAGTGTCCTGAACCAATGGTAGACCTGTCAGAGTGTCCTGAACCAATGGTAGGCCTGTCAGAGTGTCCTGAACCAACGGTAGACCTGTCAGAGTGTCCTGAACCAACGGTAGGCCTGTCAGAGTGTCCTGAACCAACGGTAGGCCTGTCAGAGTGTCCTGAACCAACGGTAGACCTGTCAGAGTGTCCTGAACCAACGGTAGACCTGTCAGAGTGTCCTGAACCAACGGTAGGCCTATGAGAGTGTCTTGAACCAATGGTAGACCTGTCAGAGTGTCCTGAACCAACGGTAGGACTGTCAGAGTGTCCTGAACCAACGGTAGGACTGTCAGAGTGTCCTGAACCAACGGTAGACCTGTTTGAGTTTCATGAACCAACTGTAGACCTGTCAGAGAGTCCTGAACTAGCAGTAGACCTGTCAGAGTGTCCTGAACCAATGGTAGACCTGTCAGAGTGTCCTGAACCAACGGTAGACCTGTCAGAGTGTCCTGAACCAACGGTAGGCCTGTCAGAGAGTCCTGAACTAGCAGTAGACCTGTCAGAGTGTCCTGAACCAACGGTAGACCTGTCAGAGTGTCCTGAACTAACAGTAGACCTGTCAGAGTTTCCTGAACCAACGGTAGACCTGTCAGAGTGTCCTGAACTAGCAGTAGACCTGTCAGAGTGTCCTGAACCAACAGTAGACCTGTCAGAGTGTCCTGAACCAACGGTAGACCTGTCAGAGTGTCCTGAACCAACGGTAGACCTGTCAGAGTGTCCTGAACCAACGGTAGGACTGTCAGAGTGTCCTGAAACAACGGTAGGACTGTCAGAGTGTCCTGAACCAACGGAGGACCTGTTTGAGTTTCATGAACCAACTGTAGAACTGTCAGAGAGTCCTGAACTAGCAGTAGACCTGTCAGAGTGTCCTGAACCAACGGTAGACCTGTCAGAGTGTCCTGAACCAACGGTAGACCTGTCAGAGTGTCCTGAACCAACGGTAGACCTGTCAGAGTGTCCTGAACCACCGGTAGGCCTGTCAGAGAGTCCTGAACTAGCAGTAGACCTGTCAGAGTGTCCTGAACCAACGGTAGACCTGTCAGAGTGTCCTGAACCAATGGTAGACCTGTCAGAGTGTCCTGAACCAATGGTAGGCCTGTCAGAGTGTCCTGAACCAACGGTAGACCTGTCAGAGTGTCCTGAACCAACGGTAGGCCTGTCAGAGTGTCCTGAACCAACGGTAGGCCTGTCAGAGTGTCCTGAACCAACGGTAGACCTGTCAGAGTGTCCTGAACCAACGGTAGACCTGTCAGAGTGTCCTGAACCAACGGTAGGCCTGTCAGAGTGTCCTGAACCAACGGTAGGCCTATCAGAGTATCTTGAACCAATGGTAGACCTGTCAGAGTGTCCTGAACCAACGGTAGGACTGTCAGAGTGTCCTGAACAAACGGTAGGACTGTCAGAGTGTCCTGAACCAACGGTAGACCTGTCAGTGTCCTGAACCAACGGTAGGCCTGTCAGAGTGTCCTGAACCAACGGTAGACCTGTCAGAGTGTCCTGAACCAACGGTAGGCCTGTCAGAGTGTCAAGAACCAACGGTAGACCTGTCAGAGTGTCCTGAACTAACAGTAGACCTGTCAGAGTTTCCTGAACCAACGGTAGACCTGTCAGAGTGTCCTGAACTAGCAGTAGACCTGTCAGAGTGTCCTGAACCAACGGTAGACCTGTCAGAGTGTCCTGAACCAACGGTAGACCTGTCAGAGTGTCCTGAACCAACGGTAGACCTGTCAGAGTGTCCTGAACCAACGGTAGGCCTGTCAGAGTGTCCTGAACCAACGGTAGACCTGTCAGAGTGTCCTGAACCAACGGTAGGCCTGTCAGAGTGTCCTGAACCAACGGTAGACCTGTCAGAGTGTCCTGAACTAACAGTAGACCTGTCAGAGTGTCCTGAACCAACGGTAGACCTGTCAGAGTGTCCTGAACAGGCAGTAGACCTGTCAGAGTGTCCTGAACCAACGGTAGACCTGTCAGAGTGTCCTGAACCAACGGTAGACCTGTCAGAGTGTCCTGAACCAACGGTAGGCCTGTCAGAGTGTCCTGAACCAACGGTAGACCTGTCAGAGTGTCCTGAACCAACGGTAGGACTGTCAGAGTGTCCTGAACCAACGGTAGGACTGTCAGAGTGTCCTGAACCAACAGTAGAGCTGTTTGAGTTTCATGAACCAACTGTAGACCTGTCATAGTTTCCTGAACCAACGGTAGGCCTATGAGAGTGTCTTGAACCAATGGTAGACCTGTCAGAGTTTCCTGAACCAACGGTAGGACTGTCAGAGTGTCCTGAACCAACGGTAGGACTGTCAGAGTGTCCTGAACCAACGGTAGACCTGTTTGAGTTTGATGAACCAACTGAAGACCTGTCAGAGAGTCCTGAACTAGCAGTAGACCTGTCAGAGTGTCCTGTACCAACGGTAGACCTGTCAGAATGTCCTGAACCAACGGTAGACCTGTCAGAGTGTCCTGAACCAACGGTAGGCCTGTCAGAGTGTCCTGAACCAACGGTAGGCCTGTCAGAGTGTCTTGAACCAACAGTAGACCTGTCAGATTGTCCTGAACCAACGGTAGACCTGTCAGAGTGTCCTGAACCAACGGTAGACCTGTCAGAGTGTCCTGAACTAGCAGTAGACCTGTCAGAGTGTCCTGAACCAACGGTAGACCTGTCAGAGTGTCCTGAACCAATGGTAGACCTGTCAGAGTGTCCTGAACTAGCAGTAGACCTGTCAGAGTGTCCTGAACTACCGGTAGACCTGTCAGAGTGTCCTGAACCAACGGTAGGACTGTCAGAGTGTCCTGAACCAACGGTAGACCTGTTTGAGTTTCATGAACCAACTGTAGACCTGTCAGAGTGTCCTGAACCAACGGTAGGCCTATGAGAGTGTCCTGAACCAACGGTATGCCTGTCAGAGTGTCCTGAACCAACGGTAGAACTGTCAGAGTGTCCTGAACTAACAGTAGACCTGTCAGAGTGTCCTGAACCAACGGTAGACCTGTCAGAGTGTCCTGAACCAACGGTAGACCTGTCAGAGTGTCCTGAACTACCGGTAGACCTGTCAGAGTGTCCTGAACCAACGGTAGGCCTGTCAGAGTGTCCTGAACCAAAGGTAGACCTGTCGGAGTGTCCTGAACTAACGGTAGATCTGTCAGAGTTTCCTGAACCAACGGTAGACCTGTCAGAGTGTCCTGAACCAACGGTAGACCTGTCAGAGTGTCCTGAACCAACGGTATGCCTGTCAGAGTGTCCTGAACCAACGGTAGAACTGTCAGAGTGTCCTGAACTAACAGTAGACCTGTCAGAGTGTCCTGAACCAACGGTAGACCTGTCAGAGTGTCCTGAACTACCGGTAGACCTGTCAGAGTGTCCTGAACCAACGGTAGGCCTGTCAGAGTGTCCTGAACCAACGGTAGGCCTGTCAGAGTGTCCTGAACCAACGGTAGACCTGTCGGAGTGTCCTGAACCAACGGTAGATCTGTCAGAGTTGTCCTGAACCAACGGTAGACCTGTCAGAGTGTCCTGAACCAACGGTAGACCTGTCAGAGTGTCCTGAACTAGCAGTAGACCTGTCAGAGTGTCCTGAACCAACGGTAGACCTGTCAGAGTGTCCTGAACCAATGGTAGACCTGTCAGAGTGTCCTGAACTAGCAGTAGACCTGTCAGAGTGTCCTGAACTACCGGTAGACCTGTCAGAGTGTCCTGAACCAACGGTAGGACTGTCAGAGTGTCCTGAACCAACGGTAGACCTGTTTGAGTTTCATGAACCAACTGTAGACCTGTCAGAGTGTCCTGAACCAACGGTAGGCCTATGAGAGTGTCCTGAACCAACGGTATGCCTGTCAGAGTGTCCTGAACCAACGGTAGAACTGTCAGAGTGTCCTGAACTAACAGTAGACCTGTCAGAGTGTCCTGAACCAACGGTAGACCTGTCAGAGTGTCCTGAACCAACGGTAGACCTGTCAGAGTGTCCTGAACTACCGGTAGACCTGTCAGAGTGTCCTGAACCAACGGTAGGCCTGTCAGAGTGTCCTGAACCAAAGGTAGACCTGTCGGAGTGTCCTGAACTAACGGTAGATCTGTCAGAGTTTCCTGAACCAACGGTAGACCTGTCAGAGTGTCCTGAACCAACGGTAGACCTGTCAGAGTGTCCTGAACCAACGGTATGCCTGTCAGAGTGTCCTGAACCAACGGTAGAACTGTCAGAGTGTCCTGAACTAACAGTAGACCTGTCAGAGTGTCCTGAACCAACGGTAGACCTGTCAGAGTGTCCTGAACTACCGGTAGACCTGTCAGAGTGTCCTGAACCAACGGTAGGCCTGTCAGAGTGTCCTGAACCAAAGGTAGGCCTGTCAGAGTGTCCTGAACCAACGGTAGACCTGTCGGAGTGTCCTGAACTAACGGTAGATCTGTCAGAGTTTCCTGAACCAACGGTAGACCTGTCAGAGTGTCCTGAACCAACGGTAGGCCTGTCAGAGTGTCCTGAACCAACGGTAGACCTGTCAGAGTGTCCTGAACTAACAGTAGACCTGTCAGAGTGTCCTGAACAGGCAGTAGACCTGTCAGAGTGTCCTGAACCAACGGTAGACCTGTCAGAGTGTCCTGAACCAACGGTAGACCTGTCAGAGTGTCCTGAACCAACGGTAGGCCTGTCAGAGTGTCCTGAACCAACGGTAGACCTGTCAGAGTGTCCTGAACCAACGGTAGGACTGTCAGAGTGTCCTGAACCAACGGTAGACCTGTTTGAGTTTGATGAACCAACTGAAGACCTGTCAGAGAGTCCTGAACTAGCAGTAGACCTGTCAGAGTGTCCTGTACCAACGGTAGACCTGTCAGAGTGTCCTGAACCAACGGTAGACCTGTCAGAGTATCCTGAACCAACGGTAGGCCTGTCAGAGTGTCCTGAACCAACGGTAGGCCTGTCAGAGTGTCTTGAACCAACAGTAGACCTGTCAGAGTGTCCTGAACCAACGGTAGACCTGTCAGAGTGTCCTGAACTAGCAGTAGACCTGTCAGAGTGTCCTGAACCAACGGTAGACCTGTCAGAATGTCCTGAACCAATGGTAGACCTTTCAGAGTGTCCTGAACTAGCAGTAGACCTGTCAGAGTGTCCTGAACTACCGGTAGACCTGTCAGAGTGTCCTGAACCAACGGTAGGACTGTCAGAGTGTCCTGAACCAACGGTAGACCTGTTTGAGTTTCATGAACCAACTGTAGACCTGTCAGAGTGTCCTGAACCAACGGTAGGCCTATGAGAGTGTCTTGAACCAATGGTAGATCTGTCAGAGTGTCCTGAACCGACGGTAGGACTGTCAGAGTGTCCTGAACCAACGGTAGGACTGTCAGAGTGTCCTGAACCAACGGTAGGACTGTCAGAGTGTCCTGAACCAACGGTAGGCCTATGAGAGTGTCTTGAACCAATGGTAGACCTGTCAGAGTGTCCTGAACCAACGGTAGGACTGTCAGAGTGTCCTGAACCAACGGTAGGCCTGTCAGAGTGTCCTGAACCAACGGTAGACCTGTCAGAGTGTCCTGAACTAACAGTAGACCTGTCAGAGTGTCCTGAACCAACGGTAGACCTGTCAGAGTGTCCTGAACAGGCAGTAGACCTGTCAGAGTGTCCTGAACCAACGGTAGACCTGTCAGAGTGTCCTGAACCAACGGTAGACCTGTCAGAGTGTCCTGAACCAACGGTAGGCCTGTCAGAGTGTCCTGAACCAACGGTAGACCTGTCAGAGTGTCCTGAACCAACGGTAGGACTGTCAGAGTGTCCTGAACCAACGGTAGGACTGTCAGAGTGTCCTGAACCAACAGTAGACCTGTTTGAGTTTCATGAACCAACTGTAGACCTGTCATAGTTTCCTGAACCAACGGTAGGCCTATGAGAGTGTCTTGAACCAATGGTAGACCTGTCAGAGTTTCCTGAACCAACGGTAGGACTGTCAGAGTGTCCTGAACCAACGGTAGGACTGTCAGAGTGTCCTGAACCAACGGTAGACCTGTTTGAGTTTGATGAACCAACTGAAGACCTGTCAGAGAGTCCTGAACTAGCAGTAGACCTGTCAGAGTGTCCTGTACCAACGGTAGACCTGTCAGAGTGTCCTGAACCAACGGTAGACCTGTCAGAGTGTCCTGAACCAACGGTAGGCCTGTCAGAGTGTCCTGAACCAACGGTAGGCCTGTCAGAGTGTCTTGAACCAACAGTAGACCTGTCAGATTGTCCTGAACCAACGGTAGACCTGTCAGAGTGTCCTGAACCAACGGTAGACCTGTCAGAGTGTCCTGAACTAGCAGTAGACCTGTCAGAGTGTCCTGAACCAACGGTAGACCTGTCAGAGTGTCCTGAACCAATGGTAGACCTGTCAGAGTGTCCTGAACTAGCAGTAGACCTGTCAGAGTGTCCTGAACTACCGGTAGACCTGTCAGAGTGTCCTGAACCAACGGTAGGACTGTCAGAGTGTCCTGAACCAACGGTAGACCTGTTTGAGTTTCATGAACCAACTGTAGACCTGTCAGAGTGTCCTGAACCAACGGTAGGCCTATGAGAGTGTCTTGAACCAATGGTAGACCTGTCAGAGTGTCCTGAACCGACGGTAGGACTGTCAGAGTGTCCTGAACCAACGGTAGGCCTGTCAGAGTGTCCTGAACCAAAGGTAGGCCTGTCAGAGTGTCCTGAACCAACGGTAGACCTGTCGGAGTGTCCTGAACTAACGGTAGATCTGTCAGAGTTTCCTGAACCAACGGTAGACCTGTCAGAGTGTCCTGAACCAACGGTAGACCTGTCAGAGTGTCCTGAACCAACGGTATGCCTGTCAGAGTGTCCTGAACCAACGGTAGAACTGTCAGAGTGTCCTGAACTAACAGTAGACCTGTCAGAGTGTCCTGAACCAACGGTAGACCTGTCAGAGTGTCCTGAACCAACGGTAGACCTGTCAGAGTGTCCTGAACTACCGGTAGACCTGTCAGAGTGTCCTGAACCAACGGTAGGCCTGTCAGAGTGTCCTGAACCAAAGGTAGACCTGTCGGAGTGTCCTGAACTAACGGTAGATCTGTCAGAGTTTCCTGAACCAACGGTAGACCTGTCAGAGTGTCCTGAACCAACGGTAGACCTGTCAGAGTGTCCTGAACCAACGGTATGCCTGTCAGAGTGTCCTGAACCAACGGTAGAACTGTCAGAGTGTCCTGAACTAACAGTAGACCTGTCAGAGTGTCCTGAACCAACGGTAGACCTGTCAGAGTGTCCTGAACTACCGGTAGACCTGTCAGAGTGTCCTGAACCAACGGTAGGCCTGTCAGAGTGTCCTGAACCAAAGGTAGGCCTGTCAGAGTGTCCTGAACCAACGGTAGACCTGTCGGAGTGTCCTGAACTAACGGTAGATCTGTCAGAGTTTCCTGAACCAACGGTAGACCTGTCAGAGTGTCCTGAACCAACGGTAGGCCTGTCAGAGTGTCCTGAACCAACGGTAGACCTGTCAGAGTGTCCTGAACCAACGGTAGACCTGTTTGAGTTTGATGAACCAACTGAAGACCTGTCAGAGAGTCCTGAACTAGCAGTAGACCTGTCAGAGTGTCCTGTACCAACGGTAGACCTGTCAGAGTGTCCTGAACCAACGGTAGACCTGTCAGAGTATCCTGAACCAACGGTAGGCCTGTCAGAGTGTCCTGAACCAACGGTAGGCCTGTCAGAGTGTCTTGAACCAACAGTAGACCTGTCAGATTGTCCTGAACCAACGGTAGACCTGTCAGAGTGTCCTGAACCAACGGTAGACCTGTCAGAGTGTCCTGAACTAGCAGTAGACCTGTCAGAGTGTCCTGAACCAACGGTAGACCTGTCAGAGTGTCCTGAACCAATGGTAGACCTGTCAGAGTGTCCTGAACTAGCAGTAGACCTGTCAGAGTGTCCTGAACTACCGGTAGACCTGTCAGAGTGTCCTGAACCAACGGTAGGACTGTCAGAGTGTCCTGAACCAACGGTAGACCTGTTTGAGTTTCATGAACCAACTGTAGACCTGTCAGAGTGTCCTGAACCAACGGTAGACCTGTCAGAGTGTCCTGAACAGGCAGTAGACCTGTCAGAGTGTCCTGAACCAACGGTAGACCTGTCAGAGTGTCCTGAACCAACGGTAGACCTGTCAGAGTGTCCTGAACCAACGGTAGGCCTGTCAGAGTGTCCTGAACCAACGGTAGACCTGTCAGAGTGTCCTGAACCAACGGTAGGACTGTCAGAGTGTCCTGAACCAACGGTAGGACTGTCAGAGTGTCCTGAACCAACAGTAGACCTGTTTGAGTTTCATGAACCAACTGTAGACCTGTCATAGTTTCCTGAACCAACGGTAGGCCTATGAGAGTGTCTTGAACCAATGGTAGACCTGTCAGAGTTTCCTGAACCAACGGTAGGACTGTCAGAGTGTCCTGAACCAACGGTAGGACTGTCAGAGTGTCCTGAACCAACGGTAGACCTGTTTGAGTTTGATGAACCAACTGAAGACCTGTCAGAGAGTCCTGAACTAGCAGTAGACCTGTCAGAGTGTCCTGTACCAACGGTAGACCTGTCAGAATGTCCTGAACCAACGGTAGACCTGTCAGAGTGTCCTGAACCAACGGTAGGCCTGTCAGAGTGTCCTGAACCAACGGTAGGCCTGTCAGAGTGTCTTGAACCAACAGTAGACCTGTCAGATTGTCCTGAACCAACGGTAGACCTGTCAGAGTGTCCTGAACCAACGGTAGGCCTGTCAGAGTGTCCTGAACCAACGGTAGGCCTGTCAGAGTGTCTTGAACAAACAGTAGACCTGTCAGATTGTCCTGAACCAACGGTAGACCTGTCAGAGTGTCCTGAACCAACGGTAGACCTGTCAGAGTGTCCTGAACTAGCAGTAGACCTGTCAGAGTGTCCTGAACCAACGGTAGACCTGTCAGAGTGTCCTGAACCAATGGTAGACCTGTCAGAGTGTCCTGAACTAGCAGTAGACCTGTCAGAGTGTCCTGAACTACCGGTAGACCTGTCAGAGTGTCCTGAACCAACGGTAGGACTGTCAGAGTGTCCTGAACCAACGGTAGACCTGTTTGAGTTTCATGAACCAACTGTAGACCTGTCAGAGTGTCCTGAACCAACGGTAGGCCTATGAGAGTGTCTTGAACCAATGGTAGACCTGTCAGAGTGTCCTGAACCGACGGTAGGACTGTCAGAGTGTCCTGAACCAACGGTAGGCCTGTCAGAGTGTCCTGAACCAAAGGTAGGCCTGTCAGAGTGTCCTGAACCAACGGTAGACCTGTCGGAGTGTCCTGAACCAACGGTAGACCTGTTTGAGTTTGATGAACCAACTGAAGACCTGTCAGAGAGTCCTGAACTAGCAGTAGACCTGTCAGAGTGTCCTGTACCAACGGTAGACCTGTCAGAGTGTCCTGAACCAACGGTAGACCTGTCAGAGTGTCCTGAACCAACGGTAGGCCTGTCAGAGTGTCCTGAACCAACGGTAGGCCTGTCAGAGTGTCTTGAACCAACAGTAGACCTGTCAGATTGTCCTGAACCAACGGTAGACCTGTCAGAGTGTCCTGAACCAACGGTAGACCTGTCAGAGTGTCCTGAACTAGCAGTAGACCTGTCAGAGTGTCCTGAACCAACGGTAGACCTGTCAGAGTGTCCTGAACCAATGGTAGACCTGTCAGAGTGTCCTGAACTAGCAGTAGACCTGTCAGAGTGTCCTGAACTACCGGTAGACCTGTCAGAGTGTCCTGAACCAACGGTAGGACTGTCAGAGTGTCCTGAACCAACGGTAGACCTGTTTGAGTTTCATGAACCAACTGTAGACCTGTCAGAGTGTCCTGAACCAACGGTAGGCCTATGAGAGTGTCTTGAACCAATGGTAGACCTGTCAGAGTGTCCTGAACCGACGGTAGGACTGTCAGAGTGTCCTGAACCAACGGTAGGCCTGTCAGAGTGTCCTGAACCAAAGGTAGGCCTGTCAGAGTGTCCTGAACCAACGGTAGACCTGTCGGAGTGTCCTGAACTAACGGTAGATCTGTCAGAGTTTCCTGAACCAACGGTAGACCTGTCAGAGTGTCCTGAACCAACGGTAGACCTGTCAGAGTGTCCTGAACCAACGGTATGCCTGTCAGAGTGTCCTGAACCAACGGTAGAACTGTCAGAGTGTCCTGAACTAACAGTAGACCTGTCAGAGTGTCCTGAACCAACGGTAGACCTGTCAGAGTGTCCTGAACCAACGGTAGACCTGTCAGAGTGTCCTGAACTACCGGTAGACCTGTCAGAGTGTCCTGAACCAACGGTAGGCCTGTCAGAGTGTCCTGAACCAAAGGTAGACCTGTCGGAGTGTCCTGAACTAACGGTAGATCTGTCAGAGTTTCCTGAACCAACGGTAGACCTGTCAGAGTGTCCTGAACCAACGGTAGACCTGTCAGAGTGTCCTGAACCAACGGTATGCCTGTCAGAGTGTCCTGAACCAACGGTAGAACTGTCAGAGTGTCCTGAACTAACAGTAGACCTGTCAGAGTGTCCTGAACCAACGGTAGACCTGTCAGAGTGTCCTGAACTACCGGTAGACCTGTCAGAGTGTCCTGAACCAACGGTAGGCCTGTCAGAGTGTCCTGAACCAAAGGTAGGCCTGTCAGAGTGTCCTGAACCAACGGTAGACCTGTCGGAGTGTCCTGAACTAACGGTAGATCTGTCAGAGTTTCCTGAACCAACGGTAGACCTGTCAGAGTGTCCTGAACCAACGGTAGGCCTGTCAGAGTGTCCTGAACCAACGGTAGACCTGTCAGAGTGTCCTGAACCAACGGTAGACCTGTTTGAGTTTGATGAACCAACTGAAGACCTGTCAGAGAGTCCTGAACTAGCAGTAGACCTGTCAGAGTGTCCTGTACCAACGGTAGACCTGTCAGAGTGTCCTGAACCAACGGTAGACCTGTCAGAGTATCCTGAACCAACGGTAGGCCTGTCAGAGTGTCCTGAACCAACGGTAGGCCTGTCAGAGTGTCTTGAACCAACAGTAGACCTGTCAGATTGTCCTGAACCAACGGTAGACCTGTCAGAGTGTCCTGAACCAACGGTAGACCTGTCAGAGTGTCCTGAACTAGCAGTAGACCTGTCAGAGTGTCCTGAACCAACGGTAGACCTGTCAGAGTGTCCTGAACCAATGGTAGACCTGTCAGAGTGTCCTGAACTAGCAGTAGACCTGTCAGAGTGTCCTGAACTACCGGTAGACCTGTCAGAGTGTCCTGAACCAACGGTAGGACTGTCAGAGTGTCCTGAACCAACGGTAGACCTGTTTGAGTTTCATGAACCAACTGTAGACCTGTCAGAGTGTCCTGAACCAACGGTAGACCTGTCAGAGTGTCCTGAACAGGCAGTAGACCTGTCAGAGTGTCCTGAACCAACGGTAGGCCTGTCAGAGTGTCCTGAACCAACGGTAGACCTGTCAGAGTGTCCTGAACCAACGGTAGGACTGTCAGAGTGTCCTGAACCAACGGTAGGACTGTCAGAGTGTCCTGAACCAACAGTAGACCTGTTTGAGTTTCATGAACCAACTGTAGACCTGTCATAGTTTCCTGAACCAACGGTAGGCCTATGAGAGTGTCTTGAACCAATGGTAGACCTGTCAGAGTTTCCTGAACCAACGGTAGGACTGTCAGAGTGTCCTGAACCAACGGTAGGACTGTCAGAGTGTCCTGAACCAACGGTAGACCTGTTTGAGTTTGATGAACCAACTGAAGACCTGTCAGAGAGTCCTGAACTAGCAGTAGACCTGTCAGAGTGTCCTGTACCAACGGTAGACCTGTCAGAATGTCCTGAACCAACGGTAGACCTGTCAGAGTGTCCTGAACCAACGGTAGGCCTGTCAGAGTGTCCTGAACCAACGGTAGGCCTGTCAGAGTGTCTTGAACCAACAGTAGACCTGTCAGATTGTCCTGAACCAACGGTAGACCTGTCAGAGTGTCCTGAACCAACGGTAGGCCTGTCAGAGTGTCCTGAACCAACGGTAGGCCTGTCAGAGTGTCTTGAACAAACAGTAGACCTGTCAGATTGTCCTGAACCAACGGTAGACCTGTCAGAGTGTCCTGAACCAACGGTAGACCTGTCAGAGTGTCCTGAACTAGCAGTAGACCTGTCAGAGTGTCCTGAACCAACGGTAGACCTGTCAGAGTGTCCTGAACCAATGGTAGACCTGTCAGAGTGTCCTGAACTAGCAGTAGACCTGTCAGAGTGTCCTGAACTACCGGTAGACCTGTCAGAGTGTCCTGAACCAACGGTAGGACTGTCAGAGTGTCCTGAACCAACGGTAGACCTGTTTGAGTTTCATGAACCAACTGTAGACCTGTCAGAGTGTCCTGAACCAACGGTAGGCCTATGAGAGTGTCTTGAACCAATGGTAGACCTGTCAGAGTGTCCTGAACCGACGGTAGGACTGTCAGAGTGTCCTGAACCAACGGTAGGCCTGTCAGAGTGTCCTGAACCAAAGGTAGGCCTGTCAGAGTGTCCTGAACCAACGGTAGACCTGTCGGAGTGTCCTGAACTAACGGTAGATCTGTCAGAGTTTCCTGAACCAACGGTAGACCTGTCAGAGTGTCCTGAACCAACGGTAGACCTGTCAGAGTGTCCTGAACCAACGGTATGCCTGTCAGAGTGTCCTGAACCAACGGTAGAACTGTCAGAGTGTCCTGAACTAACAGTAGACCTGTCAGAGTGTCCTGAACCAACGGTAGACCTGTCAGAGTGTCCTGAACCAACGGTAGACCTGTCAGAGTGTCCTGAACTACCGGTAGACCTGTCAGAGTGTCCTGAACCAACGGTAGGCCTGTCAGAGTGTCCTGAACCAAAGGTAGACCTGTCGGAGTGTCCTGAACTAACGGTAGATCTGTCAGAGTTTCCTGAACCAACGGTAGACCTGTCAGAGTGTCCTGAACCAACGGTAGACCTGTCAGAGTGTCCTGAACCAACGGTATGCCTGTCAGAGTGTCCTGAACCAACGGTAGAACTGTCAGAGTGTCCTGAACTAACAGTAGACCTGTCAGAGTGTCCTGAACCAACGGTAGACCTGTCAGAGTGTCCTGAACTACCGGTAGACCTGTCAGAGTGTCCTGAACCAACGGTAGGCCTGTCAGAGTGTCCTGAACCAAAGGTAGGCCTGTCAGAGTGTCCTGAACCAACGGTAGACCTGTCGGAGTGTCCTGAACTAACGGTAGATCTGTCAGAGTTTCCTGAACCAACGGTAGACCTGTCAGAGTGTCCTGAACCAACGGTAGGCCTGTCAGAGTGTCCTGAACCAACGGTAGACCTGTCAGAGTGTCCTGAACTAACAGTAGACCTGTCAGAGTGTCCTGAACAGGCAGTAGACCTGTCAGAGTGTCCTGAACCAACGGTAGACCTGTCAGAGTGTCCTGAACCAACGGTAGACCTGTCAGAGTGTCCTGAACCAACGGTAGGCCTGTCAGAGTGTCCTGAACCAACGGTAGACCTGTCAGAGTGTCCTGAACCAACGGTAGGACTGTCAGAGTGTCCTGAACCAACGGTAGACCTGTTTGAGTTTGATGAACCAACTGAAGACCTGTCAGAGAGTCCTGAACTAGCAGTAGACCTGTCAGAGTGTCCTGTACCAACGGTAGACCTGTCAGAGTGTCCTGAACCAACGGTAGACCTGTCAGAGTATCCTGAACCAACGGTAGGCCTGTCAGAGTGTCCTGAACCAACGGTAGGCCTGTCAGAGTGTCTGAACCAACGGTAGGCCTGTCAGAGTGTCCTGAACCAATGGTAGACCTGTCAGAGTGTCCTGAACTAGCAGTAGACCTGTCAGAGTGTCCTGAACCAACGGTAGACCTGTCAGAGTGTCCTGAACCAATGGTAGACCTGTCAGAGTGTCCTGAACTAGCAGTAGACCTGTCAGAGTGTCCTGAACTACCGGTAGACCTGTCAGAGTGTCCTGAACCAACGGTAGGACTGTCAGAGTGTCCTGAACCAACGGTAGACCTGTTTGAGTTTCATGAACCAACTGTAGACCTGTCAGAGTGTCCTGAACCAACGGTAGACCTGTCAGAGTGTCCTGAACAGGCAGTAGACCTGTCAGAGAGTCCTGAACCAACGGTAGACCTGTCAGAGTGTCCTGAACCAACGGTAGACCTGTCAGAGTGTCCTGAACCAACGGTAGGCCTGTCAGAGTGTCCTGAACCAACGGTAGACCTGTCAGAGTGTCCTGAACCAACGGTAGGACTGTCAGAGTGTCCTGAACCAACGGTAGACCTGTCGGAGTGTCCTGAACTAACGGTAGATCTGTCAGAGTTTCCTGAACCAACGGTAGACCTGTCAGAGTGTCCTGAACCAACGGTAGGCCTGTCAGAGTGTCCTGAACCAACGGTAGACCTGTCAGAGTGTCCTGAACTAACAGTAGACCTGTCAGAGTGTCCTGAACCAACGGTAGGACTGTCAGAGTGTCCTGAACCAACGGTAGACCTGTTTGAGTTTCATGAACCAACTGTAGACCTGTCAGAGTGTCCTGAACCAACGGTAGACCTGTCAGAGTGTCCTGAACAGGCAGTAGACCTGTCAGAGTGTCCTGAACCAACGGTAGACCTGTCAGAGTGTCCTGAACCAACGGTAGACCTGTCAGAGTGTCCTGAACTACCGGTAGACCTGTCAGAGTGTCCTGAACCAACGGTAGGCCTGTCAGAGTGTCCTGAACCAAAGGTAGGCCTGTCAGAGTGTCCTGAACCAACGGTAGACCTGTCGGAGTGTCCTGAACTAACGGTAGATCTGTCAGAGTTTCCTGAACCAACGGTAGACCTGTCAGAGTGTCCTGAACCAACGGTAGGCCTGTCAGAGTGTCCTGAACCAACGGTAGACCTGTCAGAGTGTCCTGAACTAACAGTAGACCTGTCAGAGTGTCCTGAACAGGCAGTAGACCTGTCAGAGTGTCCTGAACCAACGGTAGACCTGTCAGAGTGTCCTGAACCAACGGTAGACCTGTCAGAGTGTCCTGAACCAACAGTAGGCCTGTCAGAGTGTCCTGAACCAACGGTAGACCTGTCAGAGTGTCCTGAACCAACGGTAGGACTGTCAGAGTGTCCTGAACCAACGGTAGACCTGTTTGAGTTTGATGAACCAACTGAAGACCTGTCAGAGAGTCCTGAACTAGCAGTAGACCTGTCAGAGTGTCCTGTACCAACGGTAGACCTGTCAGAGTGTCCTGAACCAACGGTAGACCTGTCAGAGTATCCTGAACCAACGGTAGGCCTGTCAGAGTGTCCTGAACCAACGGTAGGCCTGTCAGAGTGTCTTGAACCAACAGTAGACCTGTCAGATTGTCCTGAACCAACGGTAGACCTGTCAGAGTGTCCTGAACCAACGGTAGACCTGTCAGAGTGTCCTGAACTAGCAGTAGACCTGTCAGAGTGTCCTGAACCAACGGTAGACCTGTCAGAGTGTCCTGAACCAATGGTAGACCTGTCAGAGTGTCCTGAACTAGCAGTAGACCTGTCAGAGTGTCCTGAACTACCGGTAGACCTGTCAGAGTGTCCTGAACCAACGGTAGGACTGTCAGAGTGTCCTGAACCAACGGTAGACCTGTTTGAGTTTCATGAACCAACTGTAGACCTGTCAGAGTGTCCTGAACCAACGGTAGACCTGTCAGAGTGTCCTGAACAGGCAGTAGACCTGTCAGAGTGTCCTGAACCAACGGTAGACCTGTCAGAGTGTCCTGAACCAACGGTAGACCTGTCAGAGTGTCCTGAACCAACGGTAGGCCTGTCAGAGTGTCCTGAACCAACGGTAGACCTGTCAGAGTGTCCTGAACCAACGGTAGGACTGTCAGAGTGTCCTGAACCAACGGTAGGACTGTCAGAGTGTCCTGAACCAACAGTAGACCTGTTTGAGTTTCATGAACCAACTGTAGACCTGTCATAGTTTCCTGAACCAACGGTAGGCCTATGAGAGTGTCTTGAACCAATGGTAGACCTGTCAGAGTTTCCTGAACCAACGGTAGGACTGTCAGAGTGTCCTGAACCAACGGTAGGACTGTCAGAGTGTCCTGAACCAACGGTAGACCTGTTTGAGTTTGATGAACCAACTGAAGACCTGTCAGAGAGTCCTGAACTAGCAGTAGACCTGTCAGAGTGTCCTGTACCAACGGTAGACCTGTCGAGCCGCCACGGGACCTGTCGGGCCTGAACCAACGGGGCCGTCGAGGCCGACCCGGTGGCGTCAGAGTGTCTGCCGGCCTGCAGAGCCGCCAACGGGCCGTCGAGGCCGCCCGGGCCTGTCAGAGTGTCCGCTGCGAGACCGCAGAGGCCGCCCGGTAGACCTGTCAGAGTGTCCTGAACCAATGGTAGACCTGTCAGAGTGTCCTGAACTAGCAGTAGACCTGTCAGAGTGTCTCGAACTACCGGTAGACCTGTCAGAGTGTCCTGAACCAACGGTAGGACTGTCAGAGTGTCCTGAACCAACGGTAGACCTGTTTGAGTTTCATGAACCAACTGTAGACCTGTCAGAGTGTCCTGAACCAACGGTAGGCCTATGAGAGTGTCCTGAACCAACGGTATGCCTGTCAGAGTGTCCTGAACCAACGGTAGAACTGTCAGAGTGTCCTGAACTAACAGTAGACCTGTCAGAGTGTCCTGAACCAACGGTAGACCTGTCAGAGTGTCCTGAACCAACGGTAGACCTGTCAGAGTGTCCTGAACTACCGGTAGACCTGTCAGAGTGTCCTGAACCAACGGTAGGCCTGTCAGAGTGTCCTGAACCAAAGGTAGACCTGTCGGAGTGTCCTGAACTAACGGTAGATCTGTCAGAGTTTCCTGAACCAACGGTAGACCTGTCAGAGTGTCCTGAACCAACGGTAGACCTGTCAGAGTGTCCTGAACCAACGGTATGCCTGTCAGAGTGTCCTGAACCAACGGTAGAACTGTCAGAGTGTCCTGAACTAACAGTAGACCTGTCAGAGTGTCCTGAACCAACGGTAGACCTGTCAGAGTGTCCTGAACTACCGGTAGACCTGTCAGAGTGTCCTGAACCAACGGTAGGCCTGTCAGAGTGTCCTGAACCAAAGGTAGGCCTGTCAGAGTGTCCTGAACCAACGGTAGACCTGTCGGAGTGTCCTGAACTAACGGTAGATCTGTCAGAGTTTCCTGAACCAACGGTAGACCTGTCAGAGTGTCCTGAACCAACGGTAGGCCTGTCAGAGTGTCCTGAACCAACGGTAGACCTGTCAGAGTGTCCTGAACTAACAGTAGACCTGTCAGAGTGTCCTGAACAGGCAGTAGACCTGTCAGAGTGTCCTGAACCAACGGTAGACCTGTCAGAGTGTCCTGAACCAACGGTAGACCTGTCAGAGTGTCCTGAACCAACGGTAGGCCTGTCAGAGTGTCCTGAACCAACGGTAGACCTGTCAGAGTGTCCTGAACCAACGGTAGGACTGTCAGAGTGTCCTGAACCAACGGTAGACCTGTTTGAGTTTGATGAACCAACTGAAGACCTGTCAGAGAGTCCTGAACTAGCAGTAGACCTGTCAGAGTGTCCTGTACCAACGGTAGACCTGTCAGAGTGTCCTGAACCAACGGTAGACCTGTCAGAGTATCCTGAACCAACGGTAGGCCTGTCAGAGTGTCCTGAACCAACGGTAGGCCTGTCAGAGTGTCTTGAACCAACAGTAGACCTGTCAGATTGTCCTGAACCAACGGTAGACCTGTCAGAGTGTCCTGAACCAACGGTAGACCTGTCAGAGTGTCCTGAACTAGCAGTAGACCTGTCAGAGTGTCCTGAACCAACGGTAGACCTGTCAGAGTGTCCTGAACCAATGGTAGACCTTTCAGAGTGTCCTGAACTAGCAGTAGACCTGTCAGAGTGTCCTGAACTACCGGTAGACCTGTCAGAGTGTCCTGAACCAACGGTAGGACTGTCAGAGTGTCCTGAACCAACGGTAGACCTGTTTGAGTTTCATGAACCAACTGTAGACCTGTCAGAGTGTCCTGAACCAACGGTAGGCCTATGAGAGTGTCTTGAACCAATGGTAGATCTGTCAGAGTGTCCTGAACCGACGGTAGGACTGTCAGAGTGTCCTGAACCAACGGTAGGACTGTCAGAGTGTCCTGAACCAACGGTAGGACTGTCAGAGTGTCCTGAACCAACGGTAGGCCTATGAGAGTGTCTTGAACCAATGGTAGACCTGTCAGAGTGTCCTGAACCAACGGTAGGACTGTCAGAGTGTCCTGAACCAACGGTAGGCCTGTCAGAGTGTCCTGAACCAACGGTAGACCTGTCAGAGTGTCCTGAACTAACAGTAGACCTGTCAGAGTGTCCTGAACCAACGGTAGACCTGTCAGAGTGTCCTGAACAGGCAGTAGACCTGTCAGAGTGTCCTGAACCAACGGTAGACCTGTCAGAGTGTCCTGAACCAACGGTAGACCTGTCAGAGTGTCCTGAACCAACGGTAGGCCTGTCAGAGTGTCCTGAACCAACAAAAGACCTGTCAGAGTGTCCTGAACCAACGGTAGGACTGTCAGAGTGTCCTGAACCAACGGTAGGACTGTCAGAGTGTCCTGAACCAACAGTAGACCTGTTTGAGTTTCATGAACCAACTGTAGACCTGTCATAGTTTCCTGAACCAACGGTAGGCCTATGAGAGTGTCTTGAACCAATGGTAGACCTGTCAGAGTTTCCTGAACCAACGGTAGGACTGTCAGAGTGTCCTGAACCAACGGTAGGACTGTCAGAGTGTCCTGAACCAACGGTAGACCTGTTTGAGTTTGATGAACCAACTGAAGACCTGTCAGAGAGTCCTGAACTAGCAGTAGACCTGTCAGAGTGTCCTGTACCAACGGTAGACCTGTCAGAGTGTCCTGAACCAACGGTAGACCTGTCAGAGTGTCCTGAACCAACGGTAGGCCTGTCAGAGTGTCCTGAACCAACGGTAGGCCTGTCAGAGTGTCTTGAACCAACAGTAGACCTGTCAGATTGTCCTGAACCAACGGTAGACCTGTCAGAGTGTCCTGAACCAACGGTAGACCTGTCAGAGTGTCCTGAACTAGCAGTAGACCTGTCAGAGTGTCCTGAACCAACGGTAGACCTGTCAGAGTGTCCTGAACCAATGGTAGACCTGTCAGAGTGTCCTGAACTAGCAGTAGACCTGTCAGAGTGTCCTGAACTACCGGTAGACCTGTCAGAGTGTCCTGAACCAACGGTAGGACTGTCAGAGTGTCCTGAACCAACGGTAGACCTGTTTGAGTTTCATGAACCAACTGTAGACCTGTCAGAGTGTCCTGAACCAACGGTAGGCCTATGAGAGTGTCTTGAACCAATGGTAGACCTGTCAGAGTGTCCTGAACCGACGGTAGGACTGTCAGAGTGTCCTGAACCAACGGTAGGCCTGTCAGAGTGTCCTGAACCAAAGGTAGGCCTGTCAGAGTGTCCTGAACCAACGGTAGACCTGTCGGAGTGTCCTGAACTAACGGTAGATCTGTCAGAGTTTCCTGAACCAACGGTAGACCTGTCAGAGTGTCCTGAACCAACGGTAGACCTGTCAGAGTGTCCTGAACCAACGGTATGCCTGTCAGAGTGTCCTGAACCAACGGTAGAACTGTCAGAGTGTCCTGAACTAACAGTAGACCTGTCAGAGTGTCCTGAACCAACGGTAGACCTGTCAGAGTGTCCTGAACCAACGGTAGACCTGTCAGAGTGTCCTGAACTACCGGTAGACCTGTCAGAGTGTCCTGAACCAACGGTAGGCCTGTCAGAGTGTCCTGAACCAAAGGTAGACCTGTCGGAGTGTCCTGAACTAACGGTAGATCTGTCAGAGTTTCCTGAACCAACGGTAGACCTGTCAGAGTGTCCTGAACCAACGGTAGACCTGTCAGAGTGTCCTGAACCAACGGTATGCCTGTCAGAGTGTCCTGAACCAACGGTAGAACTGTCAGAGTGTCCTGAACTAACAGTAGACCTGTCAGAGTGTCCTGAACCAACGGTAGACCTGTCAGAGTGTCCTGAACTACCGGTAGACCTGTCAGAGTGTCCTGAACCAACGGTAGGCCTGTCAGAGTGTCCTGAACCAAAGGTAGGCCTGTCAGAGTGTCCTGAACCAACGGTAGACCTGTCGGAGTGTCCTGAACTAACGGTAGATCTGTCAGAGTTTCCTGAACCAACGGTAGACCTGTCAGAGTGTCCTGAACCAACGGTAGGCCTGTCAGAGTGTCCTGAACCAACGGTAGACCTGTCAGAGTGTCCTGAACTAACAGTAGACCTGTCAGAGTGTCCTGAACAGGCAGTAGACCTGTCAGAGTGTCCTGAACCAACGGTAGACCTGTCAGAGTGTCCTGAACCAACGGTAGACCTGTCGGAGTGTCCTGAACCAACGGTAGGCCTGTCAGAGTGTCCTGAACCAACGGTAGACCTGTCAGAGTGTCCTGAACCAACGGTAGGACTGTCAGATTGTCCTGAACCAACGGTAGACCTGTCAGAGTGTCCTGAACCAACGGTAGACCTGTCAGAGTGTCCTGAACTACCGGTAGACCTGTCAGAGTGTCCTGAACCAACGGTAGGCCTGTCAGAGTGTCCTGAACCAAAGGTAGACCTGTCGGAGTGTCCTGAACTAACGGTAGATCTGTCAGAGTTTCCTGAACCAACGGTAGACCTGTCAGAGTGTCCTGAACCAACGGTAGACCTGTCAGAGTGTCCTGAACCAACGGTATGCCTGTCAGAGTGTCCTGAACCAACGGTAGAACTGTCAGAGTGTCCTGAACTAACAGTAGACCTGTCAGAGTGTCCTGAACCAACGGTAGACCTGTCAGAGTGTCCTGAACTACCGGTAGACCTGTCAGAGTGTCCTGAACCAACGGTAGGCCTGTCAGAGTGTCCTGAACCAAAGGTAGGCCTGTCAGAGTGTCCTGAACCAACGGTAGACCTGTCGGAGTGTCCTGAACTAACGGTAGATCTGTCAGAGTTTCCTGAACCAACGGTAGACCTGTCAGAGTGTCCTGAACCAACGGTAGGCCTGTCAGAGTGTCCTGAACCAACGGTAGACCTGTCAGAGTGTCCTGAACTAACAGTAGACCTGTCAGAGTGTCCTGAACAGGCAGTAGACCTGTCAGAGTGTCCTGAACCAACGGTAGACCTGTCAGAGTGTCCTGAACCAACGGTAGACCTGTCAGAGTGTCCTGAACCAACGGTAGGCCTGTCAGAGTGTCCTGAACCAACGGTAGACCTGTCAGAGTGTCCTGAACCAACGGTAGGACTGTCAGAGTGTCCTGAACCAACGGTAGACCTGTTTGAGTTTGATGAACCAACTGAAGACCTGTCAGAGAGTCCTGAACTAGCAGTAGACCTGTCAGAGTGTCCTGTACCAACGGTAGACCTGTCAGAGTGTCCTGAACCAACGGTAGACCTGTCAGAGTATCCTGAACCAACGGTAGGCCTGTCAGAGTGTCCTGAACCAACGGTAGGCCTGTCAGAGTGTCTTGAACCAACAGTAGACCTGTCAGATTGTCCTGAACCAACGGTAGACCTGTCAGAGTGTCCTGAACCAACGGTAGACCTGTCAGAGTGTCCTGAACTAGCAGTAGACCTGTCAGAGTGTCCTGAACCAACGGTAGACCTGTCAGAGTGTCCTGAACCAATGGTAGACCTGTCAGAGTGTCCTGAACTAGCAGTAGACCTGTCAGAGTGTCCTGAACTACCGGTAGACCTGTCAGAGTGTCCTGAACCAACGGTAGGACTGTCAGAGTGTCCTGAACCAACGGTAGACCTGTTTGAGTTTCATGAACCAACTGTAGACCTGTCAGAGTGTCCTGAACCAACGGTAGGCCTATGAGAGTGTCTTGAACCAATGGTAGATCTGTCAGAGTGTCCTGAACCGACGGTAGGACTGTCAGAGTGTCCTGAACCAACGGTAGGACTGTCAGAGTGTCCTGAACCAACGGTAGGACTGTCAGAGTGTCCTGAACCAACGGTAGGCCTATGAGAGTGTCTTGAACCAATGGTAGACCTGTCAGAGTGTCCTGAACCAACGGTAGGACTGTCAGAGTGTCCTGAACCAACGGTAGGACTGTCAGAGTGTCCTGAACCAACGGTAGGACTGTCAGAGTGTCCTGAACCAACGGTAGACCTGTTTGAGTTTCATGAACCAACTGTAGACCTGTCAGAGAGTCCTGAACTAGCAGTAGACCTGTCAGAGTGTCCTGAACCAATGGTAGACCTGTCAGAGTGTCCTGAACCAACGGTAGACCTGTCAGAGTGTCCTGAACCAACGGTAGGCCTGTCAGAGAGTCCTGAACTAGCAGTAGACCTGTCAGAGTGTCCTGAACCAACGGTAGACCTGTCAGAGTGTCCTGAACTAACAGTAGACCTGTCAGAGTTTCCTGAACCAACGGTAGACCTGTCAGAGTGTCCTGAACTAGCAGTAGACCTGTCAGAGTGTCCTGAACCAACAGTAGACCTGTCAGAGTGTCCTGAACTAACAGTAGACCTGTCAGAGTGTCCTGAACCAACGGTAGACCTGTCAGAGTGTCCTGAACAGGCAGTAGACCTGTCAGAGTGTCCTGAACTAACAGTAGACCTGTCAGAGTGTCCTGAACCAACGGTAGACCTGTCAGAGTGTCCTGAACAGGCAGTAGACCTGTCAGAGTGTCCTGAACCAACGGTAGACCTGTCAGAGTGTCCTGAACCAACGGTAGACCTGTCAGAGTGTCCTGAACCAACGGTAGGCCTGTCAGAGTGTCCTGAACCAACGGTAGACCTGTCAGAGTGTCCTGAACCAACGGTAGGACTGTCATAGTGTCCTGAACCAACGGTAGGACTGTCAGAGTGTCCTGAACCAACAGTAGAGCTGTTTGAGTTTCATGAACCAACTGTAGACCTGTCAGAGTTTCCTGAACCAACGGTAGGCCTGTCAGAGTTTCTTGAACCAATTGGAGACCTGTCAGAGTGTCCTGAAACAACGGTAGACCTGTCGGAGTGTCCTGAAATAACGGTCGATCTGTCAGAGTTTCCTGAACCAACGGTAGACCTGTCAGAGTGTCCTGAACTAGCAGTAGACCTGTCAGAGTGTCCTGAACCAACGGTAGACCTGTCAGAGTGTTCTGAACCAACAGTAGACCTGTCAGAGTGTCCTGAACCAACGGTAGGCCTGTCAGAGTGTCCTGAACTACCGGTAGACCTGTCAAAGTGTCCTGAACCAACGGTAGGCCTGTCAGAGTTTCCTGAACCAACGGTAGACCTGTCAGAGTGTCCTGAACCAACGGTAGACCTGTCAGAGTGTCCTTAACCAACGGTAGACCTGTCAGAGTGTTCTGAACCAACAGTAGACCTGTCAGAGTGTCCTGAACCAACGGTAGACCTGACAGAGTGTCCCGAACAAACTGTAGACCTGTCAGAGTGTCCTGAACTAACAGTAGACCTGTTAGAGTTTCCTGAACCAACGGTAGACCTGTCAGAGTGTCCTGAACTAGCAGTAGACCTGTCAGAGTGTCCTGAACCAACAGTAGACCTGTCAGAGTGTCCTTAACCAACGGTAGACCTGTCAGAGTGTCCTGAACCAACGGTAGGCCTGTCAGAGTGTCCTGAACCAACGGTAGACCTGTCAGAGTGTCCTGAACCAACGGTAGACCTGTCAGAGTGTCCTGAACTAACAGTAGACCTGTTAGAGTTTCCTGAACCAACGGTAGACCTGTCAGAGTGTCCTGAACTAGCAGTAGACCTGTCAGAGTGTCCTGAACCAACGGTAGACCTGTCAGAGTGTCCTTAACCAACGGTAGACCTGTCAGAGTGTCCTAAACCAACGGTAGGCCTGTCAGAGTGTCCTGAACTACCGGTAGACCTGTCAAAGTGTCCTGAACCAACGGTAGGCCTGTCAGAGTGTCCTGAACCAACGGTAGGCCTGTCAGAGTGTCCTGAACTACCGGTAGACCTGTCAAAGTGTCCTGAACCAACGGTAGGCCTGTCAGAGTGTCCTGAACCAACGGTAGGCCTGTCAGAGTGTCTTGAACCAACGGTAGGACTGTCAGAGTGTCCTGAACCAACGGTAGACCTGTCAAAGTGTCCTGAACCAACGGTAGGCCTGTCAGAGTGTCCTGAACCAACGGTAGGCCTGTCAGAGTGTCCTGAACCAACGGTAGGACTGTCAGAGTGTCCTGAACCAACGATAGACCTGTCAGAGTGTCCTGAACTAACAGTAGACCTGTTAGAGTTTCCTGAACCAACGGTAGACCTGTCAGAGTGTCCTGAACTAGCAGTAGACCTGTCAGAGTGTCCTGAACCAACGGTAGACCTGTCAGAGTGTCCTTAACCAACGGTAGACCTGTCAGAGTGTCCTGAACTACCGGTAGACCTGTCAAAGTGTCCTGAACCAACGGTAGGCCTGTCAGAGTGTCCTGAACCAACGGTAGACCTGTCAGAGTGTCCTGAACTAACAGTAGACCTGTTAGAGTTTCCTGAACCAACGGTAGACCTGTCAGAGTGTCCTGAACTAGCAGTAGACCTGTCAGAGTGTCCTGAACCAACGGTAGACCTGTCAGAGTGTCCTTAACCAACGGTAGACCTGTCAGAGTGTCCTAAACCAACGGTAGGCCTGTCAGAGTGTCCTGAACTACCGGTAGACCTGTCAAAGTGTCCTGAACCAACGGTAGGCCTGTCAGAGTGTCCTGAACCAACGGTAGGCCTGTCAGAGTGTCCTGAACTACCGGTAGACCTGTCAAAGTGTCCTGAACCAACGGTAGGCCTGTCAGAGTGTCCTGAACCAACGGTAGGCCTGTCAGAGTGTCCTTGAACCAACGGTAGGACCTGTCAGAGTGTCCTGAACCAACGGTAGACCTGTCAAAGTGTCCTGAACCAACGGTAGGCCTGTCAGAGTGTCCTGAACCAACGGTAGGCCTGTCAGAGTGTCCTGAACCAACGGTAGGACTGTCAGAGTGTCCTGAACCAACGGTAGGACTGTCAGAGTGTCCTGAACCAACGATAGACCTGTCAGAGTGTCCTGAACTAACAGTAGACCTGTTAGAGTTTCCTGAACCAACGGTAGACCTGTCAGAGAGTCCTGAACTAGCAGTAGACCTGTCAGAGTGTCCTGAACCAACGGTAGACCTGTCAGAGTGTCCTTAACCAACGGTAGACCTGTCAGAGTGTCCTGAACTACCGGTAGACCTGTCAAAGTGTCCTGAACCAACGGTAGGCCTGTCAGAGTGTCCTGAACCAACGGTAGGACCTGTCAGAGTGTCCTGAACCAACGGTAGGCCTGTCAGAGTGTCCTGAACCAACGGTAGACCTGTCAGAGTGTCCTGAACCCACGGTAGACCTGTCAGAGTGTCCTGAACCAACGGTAGACCTGTCAGAGTGTCCTGAACTAACAGTAGACCTGTTAGAGTTTCCTGAACCAACGGTAGGCCTGTCAGAGTGTCCTGAACCAACGGTAGACCTGTCAGAGTGTCCTGAACCAACGGTAGACCTGTCAGAGTGTCCTGAACCAACGGTAGGCCTGTCAGAGTGTCCTGAACCAACGGTAGACCTGTCAGAGTGTCCTGAACTAACAGTAGACCTGTCAGAGTTTCCTGAACCAACGGTAGATCTGTCAGAGTGTCCTGAACTAGCAGTAGACCTGTCAGAGTGTCCTGAACCAACGGTAGACCTGTCAGAGTGTCCTGAACCAACGGTAGACCTGTCAGAGTGTCCTGAACCAACGGTAGACCTGTCAGAGTGTCCTGAACTACCGGTAGACCTGTCAGAGTGTCCTGAACCAACGGTAGGCCTGTCAGAGTGTCCTGAACCAAAGGTAGGCCTGTCAGAGTGTCCTGAACCAACGGTAGACCTGTAGGAGTGTCCTGAACTAACGGTAGATCTGTCAGAGTTTCCTGAACCAACGGTAGACCTGTCAGAGTGTCCTGAACCAACGGTAGACCTGTCAGAGTGTCCTGAACCAACGGTAGACCTGTCGGAGTGTCCTGAACTAACGGTAGATCTGTCAGAGTTTCCTGAACCAACGGTAGACCTGTCAGAGTGTCCTGAACCAACGGTAGACCTGTCAGAGTGTCCTGAACCAACGGTAGGCCTGTCAGAGTGTCCTGAACCAACGGTAGACCTGTCAGAGTGTCCTGAACTAACAGTAGACCTGTTAGAGTGTCCTGAACCAACGGTAGACCTGTCAGAGTGTCCTGAACCAACGGTAGACCTGTCAGAGTGTCCTGAACTACCGGTAGACCTGTCAGAGTGTCCTGAACCAACGGTAGGCCTGTCAGAGTGTCCTGAACCAACGGTAGGCCTGTCAGAGTGTCTTGAACCAATGGTAGACCTGTCAGAGTGTCCTGAACCAACGGTAGGACTGTCAGAGTGTCCTGAACCAACGGTAGGACTGTCAGAGTGTCCTGAACCAACGATAGACCTGTCAGAGTGTCCTGAACTAACAGTAGACCTGTTAGAGTTTCCTGAACCAACGGTAGACCTGTCAGAGAGTCCTGAACTAGCAGTAGACCTGTCAGAGTGTCCTGAACCAACGGTAGACCTGTCAGAGGGTCCTGAACCAACGGTAGGCCTGTCAGAGTGTCCTGAACCAACGGTAGGCCTGTCAGAGTTTCTTGAACCAATTGGAGACCTGTCAGAGTGTCCTGAAACAACGGTAGACCTGTCGGAGTGTCCTGAAATAACGGTCGATCTGTCAGAGTTTCCTGAACCAACGGTAGACCTGTCAGAGTGTCCTGAACCAACGGTAGACCTGTCAGAGTGTCCTTAACCAACGGTAGACCTGACAGAGTGTCCCGAACAAACGGTAGACCTGTCAGAGTGTCCTGAACTAACAGTAGACCTGTTAGAGTTTCCTGAACCAACGGTAGACCTGTCAGAGTGTCCTGAACTAGCAGTAGACCTGTCAGAGTGTCCTGAACCAACGGTAGACCTGTCAGAGTGTCCTTAACCAACGGTAGACCTGTCAGAGTGTCCTGAACCAACGGTAGGCCTGTCAGAGTGTCCTGAACTACCGGTAGACCTGTCAAAGTGTCCTGAACCAACTGTAGGCCTGTCAGAGTGTCCTGAACCAACGGTAGACCTGTCAGAGTGTCCTGAACCAACGGTAGGACTGTCAGAGTGTCCTGAACCAACGGTAGGCCTGTCAGAGTGTACTGAACCAACGGTAGACCTGTCAGAGTGTCCTTAACTAGCAGTAGACCTGTCAGAGTGTCCTGAACCAACGGTAGACCTGTCAGAGTGTCCTGAACCAACGGTAGACCTGTCAGAGTGTCCTGAACCAACGGTAGGCCTGTCAGAGTGTCCTGAACCAACGGTAGACCTGTCAGAGTGTCCTGAACTAACAGTAGACCTGTCAGAGTGTCCTGAACCAACGGTAGACCTGTCAGAGTGTCCTGAACCAACGGTAGACCTGTCAGAGTGTCCTGAACTAACAGTAGACCTGTTAGAGTTTCCTGAACCAACGGTAGACCTGTCAGAGTGTCCTGAACTAGCAGTAGACCTGTCAGAGTGTCCTGAACCAACGGTAGACCTGTCAGAGTGTCCTGAACTAGCAGTAGACCTGTCAGAGTGTCCTGAACCAACGGTAGACCTGTCAGAGTGTCCTGAACCAACGGTAGACCTGTCAGAGTGTCCTGAACCAACGGTAGGCCTGTCAGAGTGTCCTGAACCAACGGTAGACCTGTCAGAGTGTCCTGAACCAACGGTAGACCTGTCAGAGTGTCCTGAACCAACGGTAGGCCTGTCAGAGTGTCCTGAACCAACGGTAGACCTGTCAGAGTGTCCTGAACTAACAGTAGACCTGTCAGAGTTTCCTGAACCAACGGTAGATCTGTCAGAGTGTCCTGAACTAGCAGTAGACCTGTCAGAGTGTCCTGAACCAACGGTAGACCTGTCAGAGTGTCCTGAACCAACGGTAGGCCTGTCAGAGTGTCCTGAACCAACGGTAGACCTGTCAGAGTGTCCTGAACTAACAGTAGACCTGTCAGAGTGTCCTGAACCAACGGTAGACCTGTCAGAGTGTCCTGAACCAACGGTAGACCTGTCAGAGTGTCCTGAACTACCGGTAGACCTGTCAGAGTGTCCTGAACCAACGGTTGGCCTGTCAGAGTTTCCTGAACCATCGGTAGGCCTGTCAGAGTGTCTTGAACCAATGGTAGACCTGTCAGAGTGTCCTGAACCAACGGTAGGACTGTCAGAGTGTCCTGAACCAACGGTAGGACTGTCAGAGTGTCCTGAACCAACGGTAGACCTGTCAGAGTGTCCTGAACCAACGGTAGACCTGTCAGAGTGTCCTGAACTAGCAGTAGACCTGTCAGAGTGTCCTGAACCAACGGTAGACCTGTCAGAGTGTCCTTAACCAATGGTAGACCTGTCAGAGTGTCCTAAACCAACGGTAGGCCTGTCAGAGTGTCCTGAACTACCGGTAGACCTGTCAAAGTGTCCTGAACCACCGGTAGGCCTGTCAGAGTGTC
The DNA here is from genome assembly GCF_965601325.2 of Salmo salar. Lineage (NCBI taxonomy): Eukaryota > Metazoa > Chordata > Actinopteri > Salmoniformes > Salmonidae > Salmo > Salmo salar. Next base: position 55,034,461 of record NC_138299.1, read on the forward strand.
CTGAACCAACGGTAGGCCTGTCAGATTGTCTTGAACCAATGGTAGACCTGTCAGAGTGTCCTGAACCAACGGTAGGCCTGTCAGAGTGTCCTGAACCAACGGTAGACCTGTCAGAGTGTCCTGAACCAACGGTATGCCTGTCAGAGTGTCCTGAACCAACGGTAGGCCTGTCAGAGTGTCTTGAACCAACAGTAGACCTGTCAGATTGTCCTGAACCAACGGTAGACCTGTCAGAGTGTCCTGAACCAACGGTAGACCTGTCAGAGGGTCCTGAACCAACGGTAGGCCTGTCAGAGTGTCCTGAACCAACGGTAGGCCTGTCAGAGTTTCTTGAACCAATTGGAGACCTGTCAGAGTGTCCTGAAACAACGGTAGACCTGTCGGAGTGTCCTGAAATAACGGTAGATCTGTCAGAGTTTCCTGAACCAACGGTAGACCTGTCAGAGTGTCCTGAACCAACGGTAGACCTGTCAGAGTGTCCTGAACCAACGGTAGGCTTGTCAGAGTGTCCTGAACCAACGGTAGACCTGTCAGAGTGTCCTGAACTAACAGTAGACCTGTCAGAGTTTGCTGAACCAACGGTAGACCTGTCAGAGTGTCCTGAACTAGCAGTAGACCTGTCAGAGTGTCCTGAACCAACGGTAGACCTGTCAGAGTGTCCTGAACCAACGGTAGACCTGTCAGAGTGTCTTGAACCAATGGTAGACCTGTCAGAGTGTCCTGAACCAACGGCAGACCTGTCAGAGTGTCCTGAACCAACGGTAGGCCTGTCAGAGTGTCCTGAACCAACGGTAGACCTGTCAGAGTGTCTTGAACCAATGGTAGACCTGTCAGAGTGTCTTGAACCAATGGTAGACCTGTCAGAGTGTCCTGAACTAGCAGTAGACCTGTCAGAGTGTCCTGAACCAACGGTAGACCTGTCAGAGTGTCCTGAACCAACGGTAGACCTGTCAGAGTGTCTTGAACCAATGGTAGACCTGTCAGAGTGTCCTGAACCAAGGGCAGACCTGTCAGAGTGTCCTGAACCAACGGTAGACCTGTCGGAGTGTCCTGAACTAACGATAGATCTGTCAGAGTTTCCTGAACCAACGGCAGACCTGTCAGAGTGTCCTGAACCAACGGTAGACCTGTCAGAGTGTCCTGAACCAACGGTAGGACTGTCAGAGTGTCCTGAACCAACGGTAGGACTGTCAGAGTGTCCTGAACCAACGGTAGACCTGTCAGAGTGTCCTGAACCAACGGTAGACCTGTCAGAGTGTCCTGAACTAGCAGTAGACCTGTCAGAGTGTCCTGAACCAACGGTAGACCTGTCAGAGTGTCCTTAACCAATGGTAGACCTGTCAGAGTGTCCTAAACCAACGGTAGGCCTGTCAGAGTGTCCTGAACTACCGGTAGACCTGTCAAAGTGTCCTGAACCACCGGTAGGCCTGTCAGAGTGTCCTGAACCAACGGTAGGCCTGTCAGATTGTCTTGAACCAATGGTAGACCTGTCAGAGTGTCCTGAACCAACGGTAGGCCTGTCAGAGTGTCCTGAACCAACGGTAGACCTGTCAGAGTGTCCTGAACCAACGGTATGCCTGTCAGAGTGTCCTGAACCAACGGTAGGCCTGTCAGAGTGTCTTGAACTAACAGTAGACCTGTCAGATTGTCCTGAACCAACGGTAGACCTGTCAGAGTGTCCTGAACCAACGGTAGACCTGTCAGAGGGTCCTGAACCAACGGTAGGCCTGTCAGAGTGTCCTGAACCAACGGTAGACCTGTCGGAGTGTCCTGAAATAACGGTAGATCTGTCAGAGTTTCCTGAACCAACGGTAGACCTGTCAGAGTGTCCTGAACCAACGGTAGACCTGTCAGAGTGTCCTGAACCAACGGTAGGCTTGTCAGAGTGTCCTGAACCAACGGTAGACCTGTCAGAGTGTCCTGAACTAACAGTAGACCTGTCAGAGTTTGCTGAACCAACGGTAGACCTGTCAGAGTGTCCTGAACTAGCAGTAGACCTGTCAGAGTGTCCTGAACCAACGGTAGACCTGTCAGAGTGTCCTGAACCAACGGTATGCCTGTCAGAGTGTCCTGAACCAACGGTAGGCCTGTCAGAGTGTCTTGAACTAACAGTAGACCTGTCAGATTGTCCTGAACCAACGGTAGACCTGTCAGAGTGTCCTGAACCAACGGTAGACCTGTCAGAGGGTCCTGAACCAACGGTAGGCCTGTCAGAGTGTCCTGAACCAACGGTAGACCTGTCGGAGTGTCCTGAAATAACGGTAGATCTGTCAGAGTTTCCTGAACCAACGGTAGACCTGTCAGAGTGTCCTGAACCAACGGTAGACCTGTCAGAGTGTCCTGAACCAACGGTAGGCTTGTCAGAGTGTCCTGAACCAACGGTAGACCTGTCAGAGTGTCCTGAACTAACAGTAGACCTGTCAGAGTTTGCTGAACCAACGGTAGACCTGTCAGAGTGTCCTGAACTAGCAGTAGACCTGTCAGAGTGTCCTGAACCAACGGTAGGCCTGTCAGAGTGTCCTGAACCAACGGTAGACCTGTCAGAGTGTCCTGAACCAACGGTAGACCTGTCAGAGTGTCTTGAACCAATGGTAGACCTGTCAGAGTGTCCTGAACCAACGGCAGACCTGTCAGAGTGTCCTGAACCAACGGTAGGCCTGTCAGAGTGTCCTGAACCAATGGTAGACCTGTCGGAGTGTCCTGAACTAACGGTAGATCTGTCAGAGTTTCCTGAACCAACGGCAGACCTGTCAGAGTGTCCTGAACCAACGGTAGACCTGTCAGAGTGTCCTTAACCAACGGTAGGACTGTCAGAGTGTCCTGAACCAACGGTAGGCCTGTCAGAGTGTCCTGAACCAACGGTAGACCTGTCAGAGTGTCCTGAACTAGCAGTAGACCTGTCAGAGTGTCCTGAACCAACGGTAGACCTGTCAGAGTGTCCTGAACCAATGGTAGACCTGTCAGAGTGTCCTGAACCAACGGTAGGCCTGTCAGAGTGTCCTGAACCAACGGTAGACCTGTCAGAGTGTCCTGAACCAACGGTAGACCTGTCAGAGTGTCCTGAACCAACGGTAGGCCTGTCAGAGTGTCCTGAACCAACGGTAGACCTGTCAGAGTGTCCTGAACTAACAGTAGACCTGTCAGAGTTTCCTGAACCAACGGTAGATCTGTCAGAGTGTCCTGAACTAGCAGTAGACCTGTCAGAGTGTCCTGAACCAACGGTAGACCTGTCAGAGTGTCCTGAACCAACGGTATACCTGTCAGAGTGTCCTGAACCAACGGTAGACCTGTCAGAGTGTCCTGAACTACCGGTAGACCTGTCAGAGTGTCCTGAACCAACGGTAGGCCTGTCAGAGTGTCCTGAACCAAAGGTAGGCCTGTCAGAGTGTCCTGAACCAATGGTAGACCTGTCAGAGTGTCCTGAACCAACGGTAGGACTGTCAGAGTGTCCTGAACCAACGGTAGACCTGTCAGAGTGTCCTGAACCAACGGTAGACCTGTCAGAGTGTCCTGAACCAACGGTAGACCTGTCAGAGTGTCCTGAACCAACAGTAGACCTGTCAGAGTGTCCTGAACTAGCAGTAGACCTGTCAGAGTGTCCTGAACCAACGGTAGACCTGTCAGAGGGTCCTGAACCAACGGTAGGCCTGTCAGAGTGTCCTGAACCAACGGTAGGCCTGTCAGAGTGTCTTGAACCAATGGTAGACCTGTCAGAGTGTCCTGAACCAACGGTAGACCTGTCAGAGTGTCCTGAACCAACGGTAGGCCTGTCAGAGTGTCCTGAACCAATGGTAGACCTGTCGGAGTGTCCTGAACTAACGGTAGATCTGTCAGAGTTTCCTGAACCAACGGCAGACCTGTCAGAGTGTCCTGAACCAACGGTAGACCTGTCAGAGTGTCCTTAACCAACGGTAGGACTGTCAGAGTGTCCTGAACCAACGGTAGGCCTGTCAGAGTGTCCTGAACCAACGGTAGACCTGTCAGAGTGTCCTGAACTAGCAGTAGACCTGTCAGAGTGTCCTGAACCAACGGTAGACCTGTCAGAGTGTCCTGAACCAATGGTAGACCTGTCAGAGTGTCCTGAACCAACGGTAGGCCTGTCAGAGTGTCCTGAACCAACGGTAGACCTGTCAGAGTGTCCTGAACCAACGGTAGACCTGTCAGAGTGTCCTGAACCAACGGTAGGCCTGTCAGAGTGTCCTGAACCAACGGTAGACCTGTCAGAGTGTCCTGAACTAACAGTAGACCTGTCAGAGTTTCCTGAACCAACGGTAGATCTGTCAGAGTGTCCTGAACTAGCAGTAGACCTGTCAGAGTGTCCTGAACCAACGGTAGACCTGTCAGAGTGTCCTGAACCAACGGTAGACCTGTCAGAGTGTCCTGAACCAACGGTAGACCTGTCAGAGTGTCCTGAACTACCGGTAGACCTGTCAGAGTGTCCTGAACCAACGGTAGGCCTGTCAGAGTGTCCTGAACCAAAGGTAGGCCTGTCAGAGTGTCCTGAACCAACGGTAGACCTGTCAGAGTGTCCTGAACTAGCAGTAGACCTGTCAGAGTGTCCTGAACCAACGGTAGACCTGTCAGAGTGTCCTGAACCAACGGTAGACCTGTCAGAGTGTCCTGAACCAACGGTAGGCCTGTCAGAGTGTCCTGAACCAACGGTAGACCTGTCAGAGTGTCCTGAACTAACAGTAGACCTGTCAGAGTGTCCTGAACCAACGGTAGACCTGTCAGAGTGTCCTGAACCAACGGTAGACCTGTCAGAGTGTCCTGAACTAACAGTAGACCTGTCAGAGTGTCCTGAACCAACGGTAGACCTGTCAGAGTGTCCTGAACCAACGGTAGACCTGTCAGAGTGTCCTGAACTACCGGTAGACCTGTCAGAGTGTCCTGAACCAACGGTAGGCCTGTCAGAGTTTCCTGAACCAACGGTAGACCTGTCAGAGTGTCCTGAACCAACGGTAGACCTGTCAGAGTGTCCTGAACCAACGGTAGGCCTGTCAGAGTGTCCTGAACCAACGGTAGACCTGTCAGAGTGTCCTGAACTAACAGTAGACCTGTCAGAGTGTCCTGAACCAACGGTAGACCTGTCAGAGTGTCCTGAACCAACGGTAGACCTGTCAGAGTGTCCTGAACTAACAGTAGACCTGTCAGAGTGTCCTGAACCAACGGTAGACCTGTCAGAGTGTCCTGAACCAACGGTAGACCTGTCAGAGTGTCCTGAACTACCGGTAGACCTGTCAGAGTGTCCTGAACCAACGGTAGGCCTGTCAGAGTTTCCTGAACCATCGGTAGGCCTGTCAGAGTGTCTTGAACCAATGGTAGACCTGTCAGAGTGTCCTGAACCAACGGTAGGACTGTCAGAGTGTCCTGAACCAACGGTAGGACTGTCAGAGTGTCCTGAACCAACGGTAGACCTGTCAGAGTGTCCTGAACCAACGGTAGACCTGTCAGAGTGTCCTGAACTAGCAGTAGACCTGTCAGAGTGTCCTGAACCAACGGTAGACCTGTCAGAGTGTCCTTAACCAATGGTAGACCTGTCAGAGTGTCCTAAACCAACGGTAGGCCTGTCAGAGTGTCCTGAACTACCGGTAGACCTGTCAAAGTGTCCTGAACCACCGGTAGGCCTGTCAGAGTGTCCTGAACCAACGGTAGGCCTGTCAGATTGTCTTGAACCAATGGTAGACCTGTCAGAGTGTCCTGAACCAACGGTAGGCCTGTCAGAGTGTCCTGAACCAACGGTAGACCTGTCAGAGTGTCCTGAACCAACGGTATGCCTGTCAGAGTGTCCTGAACCAACGGTAGGCCTGTCAGAGTGTCTTGAACCAACAGTAGACCTGTCAGATTGTCCTGAACCAACGGTAGACCTGTCAGAGTGTCCTGAACCAACGGTAGACCTGTCAGAGGGTCCTGAACCAACGGTAGGCCTGTCAGAGTGTCCTGAACCAACGGTAGGCCTGTCAGAGTTTCTTGAACCAATTGGAGACCTGTCAGAGTGTCCTGAAACAACGGTAGACCTGTCGGAGTGTCCTGAAATAACGGTAGATCTGTCAGAGTTTCCTGAACCAACGGTAGACCTGTCAGAGTGTCCTGAACCAACGGTAGACCTGTCAGAGTGTCCTGAACCAACGGTAGGCTTGTCAGAGTGTCCTGAACCAACGGTAGACCTGTCAGAGTGTCCTGAACTAACAGTAGACCTGTCAGAGTTTGCTGAACCAACGGTAGACCTGTCAGAGTGTCTTGAACCAATGGTAGACCTGTCAGAGTGTCCTGAACCAACGGCAGACCTGTCAGAGTGTCCTGAACCAACGGTAGGCCTGTCAGAGTGTCCTGAACCAACGGTAGACCTGTCAGAGTGTCTTGAACCAATGGTAGACCTGTCAGAGTGTCTTGAACCAATGGTAGACCTGTCAGAGTGTCCTGAACTAGCAGTAGACCTGTCAGAGTGTCCTGAACCAACGGTAGACCTGTCAGAGTGTCCTGAACCAACGGTAGACCTGTCAGAGTGTCTTGAACCAATGGTAGACCTGTCAGAGTGTCCTGAACCAACGGCAGACCTGTCAGAGTGTCCTGAACCAACGGTAGGCCTGTCAGAGTGTCCTGAACCAACGGTAGACCTGTCGGAGTGTCCTGAACTAACGGTAGATCTGTCAGAGTTTCCTGAACCAACGGCAGACCTGTCAGAGTGTCCTGAACCAACGGTAGACCTGTCAGAGTGTCCTTAACCAACGGTAGACCTGTCAGAGTGTTCTGAACCAACAGTAGACCTGTCAGAGTGTCCTGAACCAACGGTAGACCTGACAGAGTGTCCCGAACAAACGGTAGACCTGTCAGAGTGTCCTGAACCAATGGTAGGCCTGTCAGAGTGTCCTGAACCAACGGTAGACCTGTCAGAGTGTCCTGAACCAACGGTAGGCCTGTCAGAGTGTCCTGAACCAACGGTAGACCTGTCAGAGTGTCCTGAACCAACGGTATGCCTGTCAGAGTGTCCTGAACCAACGGTAGGCCTGTCAGAGTGTCTTGAACCAACAGTAGACCTGTCAGATTGTCCTGAACCAACGGTAGACCTGTCAGAGTGTCCTGAACCAACGGTAGACCTGTCAGAGGGTCCTGAACCAACGGTAGGCCTGTCAGAGTGTCCTGAACCAACGGTAGGCCTGTCAGAGTTTCTTGAACCAATTGGAGACCTGTCAGAGTGTCCTGAAACAACGGTAGACCTGTCGGAGTGTCCTGAAATAACGGTAGATCTGTCAGAGTTTCCTGAACCAACGGTAGACCTGTCAGAGTGTCCTGAACCAACGGTAGACCTGTCAGAGTGTCCTGAACCAACGGTAGGCTTGTCAGAGTGTCCTGAACCAACGGTAGACCTGTCAGAGTGTCCTGAACTAACAGTAGACCTGTCAGAGTTTGCTGAACCAACGGTAGACCTGTCAGAGTGTCCTGAACTAGCAGTAGACTTGTCAGAGTGTCCTGAACCAACGGTAGACCTGTCAGAGTGTCCTGAACCAACGGTAGACCTGTCAGAGTGTCTTGAACCAATGGTAGACCTGTCAGAGTGTCCTAAACCAACGGCAGACCTGTCAGAGTGTCCTGAACCAACGGTAGGCCTGTCAGAGTGTCCTGAACCAACGGTAGACCTGTCAGAGTGTCTTGAACCAATGGTAGACCTGTCAGAGTGTCTTGAACCAATGGTAGACCTGTCAGAGTGTCCTGAACTAGCAGTAGACCTGTCAGAGTGTCCTGAACCAACGGTAGACCTGTCAGAGTGTCCTGAACCAACGGTAGACCTGTCAGAGTGTCTTGAACCAATGGTAGACCTGTCAGAGTGTCCTGAACCAACGGCAGACCTGTCAGAGTGTCCTGAACCAACGGTAGGCCTGTCAGAGTGTCCTGAACCAACGGTAGACCTGTCGGAGTGTCCTGAACTAACGGTAGATCTGTCAGAGTTTCCTGAACCAACGGCAGACCTGTCAGAGTGTCCTGAACCAACGGTAGACCTGTCAGAGTGTCCTTAACCAACGGTAGACCTGTCAGAGTGTTCTGAACCAACAGTAGACCTGTCAGAGTGTCCTGAACCAACGGTAGACCTGACAGAGTGTCCCGAACAAACGGTAGACCTGTCAGAGTGTCCTGAACCAATGGTAGGCCTGTCAGAGTGTCCTGAACCAACGGTAGACCTGTCAGAGTGTCCTGAACCAACGGTAGGCCTGTCAGAGTGTCCTGAACCAACGGTAGACCTGTCAGAGTGTCCTGAACTAACAGTAGACCTGTCAGAGTTTGCTGAACCAACGGTAGACCTGTCAGAGTGTCCTGAACTAGCAGTAGACCTGTCAGAGTGTCCTTAACCAACGGTAGACCTGTCAGAGTGTCCTGAACCAACGGTAGACCTGTCAGAGTGTCTTGAACCAATGGTAGACCTGTCAGAGTGTCCTGAACCAACGGTAGGACTGTCAGAGTGTCCTGAACCAACGGTAGACCTGTCAGAGTGTCTTGAACTAACAGTAGACCTGTTAGAGTTTCCTGAACCAACGGTAGACCTGTCAGAGTGTCCTGAACCAACGGTAGACCTGTCAGAGTGTCTTGAACCAATGGTAGACCTGTCAGAGTGTCTTGAACCAACGGCAGACCTGTCAGAGTGTCTTGAACCAACGGTAGGCCTGTCAGAGTGTCCTGAACCAATGGTAGACCTGTCGGAGTGTCCTGAACTAACGGTAGATCTGTCAGAGTTTCCTGAACCAACGGCAGACCTGTCAGAGTGTCCTGAACCAACGGTAGACCTGTCAGAGTGTCCTTAACCAACGGTAGGACTGTCAGAGTGTCCTGAACCAACGGTAGGCCTGTCAGAGTGTCCTGAACCAACGGTAGACCTGTCAGAGTGTCCTGAACTAACGGTAGACCTGTCAGAGTGTCCTGAACCAACGGTAGGCCTGTCAGAGTGTCCTGAACCAACGGTAGACCTGTCAGAGTGTCCTGAACTAACAGTAGACCTGTCAGAGTTTGCTGAACCAACGGTAGACCTGTCAGAGTGTCCTGAACTAGCAGTAGACCTGTCAGAGTGTCCTTAACCAACGGTAGACCTGTCAGAGTGTCCTGAACCAACGGTAGACCTGTCAGAGTGTCTTGAACCAATGGTAGACCTGTCAGAGTGTCCTGAACCAACGGTAGGACTGTCAGAGTGTCCTGAACCAACGGTAGACCTGTCAGAGTGTCTTGAACTAACAGTAGACCTGTTAGAGTTTCCTGAACCAACGGTAGACCTGTCAGAGTGTCCTGAACCAACGGTAGACCTGTCAGAGTGTCTTGAACCAATGGTAGACCTGTCAGAGTGTCTTGAACCAACGGCAGACCTGTCAGAGTGTCTTGAACCAACGGTAGGCCTGTCAGAGTGTCCTGAACCAATGGTAGACCTGTCGGAGTGTCCTGAACTAACGGTAGATCTGTCAGAGTTTCCTGAACCAACGGCAGACCTGTCAGAGTGTCCTGAACCAACGGTAGACCTGTCAGAGTGTCCTTAACCAACGGTAGGACTGTCAGAGTGTCCTGAACCAACGGTAGGCCTGTCAGAGTGTCCTGAACCAACGGTAGACCTGTCAGAGTGTCCTGAACTAGCAGTAGACCTGTCAGAGTGTCCTGAACCAACGGTAGACCTGTCAGAGTGTCCTGAACCAACGGTAGACCTGTCAGAGTGTCCTGAACCAACGGTAGGCCTGTCAGAGTGTCCTGAACCAACGGTAGACCTGTCAGAGTGTCCTGAACCAACGGTAGACCTGTCAGAGTGTCCTGAACCAACGGTAGACCTGTCAGAGTGTCCTGAACCAACGGTAGGCCTGTCAGAGTGTCCTGAACCAACGGTAGACCTGTCAGAGTGTCCTGAACTAACAGTAGACCTGTCAGAGTTTCCTGAACCAACGGTAGATCTGTCAGAGTGTCCTGAACTAGCAGTAGACCTGTCAGAGTGTCCTGAACCAACGGTAGACCTGTCAGAGTGTTCTGAACCAACGGTAGACCTGTCAGAGTGTCCTGAACCAACGGTAGACCTGTCAGAGTGTCCTGAACTACCGGTAGACCTGTCAGAGTGTCCTGAACCAACGGTAGGCCTGTCAGAGTGTCCTGAACCAAAGGTAGGCCTGTCAGAGTGTCCTGAACCAACGGTAGACCTGTCGGAGTGTCCTGAACTAACGGTAGATCTGTCAGAGTTTCCTGAACCAACGGTAGGACTGTCAGAGTGTCCTAAACCAACGGTAGGACTGTCAGAGTGTTCTGAACCAACGGTAGACCTGTCAGAGTGTCCTGAACCAACGGTAGACCTGTCAGAGTGTCCTGAACTAGCAGTAGACCTGTCAGAGTGTCCTGAACCAACGGTAGACCTGTCAGAGTGTCCTTAACCAATGGTAGACCTGTCAGAGTGTCCTAAACCAACGGTAGGCCTGTCAGAGTGTCCTGAACTACCGGTAGACCTGTCAAAGTGTCCTGAACCACCGGTAGGCCTGTCAGAGTGTCCTGAACCAACGGTAGGCCTGTCAGATTGTCTTGAACCAATGGTAGACCTGTCAGAGTGTCCTGAACCAACGGTAGGCCTGTCAGAGTGTCCTGAACCAACGGTAGACCTGTCAGAGTGTCCTGAACCAACGGTATGCCTGTCAGAGTGTCCTGAACCAACGGTAGGCCTGTCAGAGTGTCTTGAACCAACACTAGACCTGTCAGATTGTCCTGAACCAACGGTAGACCTGTCAGAGTGTCCTGAACCAACGGTAGACCTGTCAGAGGGTCCTGAACCAACGGTAGGCCTGTCAGAGTGTCCTGAACCAACGGTAGGCCTGTCAGAGTTTCTTGAACCAATTGGAGACCTGTCAGAGTGTCCTGAAACAACGGTAGACCTGTCGGAGTGTCCTGAAATAACGGTAGATCTGTCAGAGTTTCCTGAACCAACGGTAGACCTGTCAGAGTGTCCTGAACCAACGGTAGACCTGTCAGAGTGTCCTGAACCAACGGTAGGCTTGTCAGAGTGTCCTGAACCAACGGTAGACCTGTCAGAGTGTCCTGAACTAACAGTAGACCTGTCAGAGTTTGCTGAACCAACGGTAGACCTGTCAGAGTGTCCTGAACTAGCAGTAGACTTGTCAGAGTGTCCTGAACCAACGGTAGACCTGTCAGAGTGTCCTGAACCAACGGTAGACCTGTCAGAGTGTCTTGAACCAATGGTAGACCTGTCAGAGTGTCCTGAACCAACGGCAGACCTGTCAGAGTGTCCTGAACCAACGGTAGGCCTGTCAGAGTGTCCTGAACCAACGGTAGACCTGTCAGAGTGTCTTGAACCAATGGTAGACCTGTCAGAGTGTCTTGAACCAATGGTAGACCTGTCAGAGTGTCCTGAACTAGCAGTAGACCTGTCAGAGTGTCCTGAACCAACGGTAGACCTGTCAGAGTGTCCTGAACCAACGGTAGACCTGTCAGAGTGTCTTGAACCAATGGTAGACCTGTCAGAGTGTCCTGAACCAACGGCAGACCTGTCAGAGTGTCCTGAACCAACGGTAGGCCTGTCAGAGTGTCCTGAACCAACGGTAGACCTGTCGGAGTGTCCTGAACTAACGGTAGATCTGTCAGAGTTTCCTGAACCAACGGCAGACCTGTCAGAGTGTCCTGAACCAACGGTAGACCTGTCAGAGTGTCCTTAACCAACGGTAGACCTGTCAGAGTGTTCTGAACCAACAGTAGACCTGTCAGAGTGTCCTGAACCAACGGTAGACCTGACAGAGTGTCCCGAACAAACGGTAGACCTGTCAGAGTGTCCTGAACCAATGGTAGGCCTGTCAGAGTGTCCTGAACCAACGGTAGACCTGTCAGAGTGTCCTGAACCAACGGTAGGCCTGTCAGAGTGTCCTGAACCAACGGTAGACCTGTCAGAGTGTCCTGAACCAACGGTATGCCTGTCAGAGTGTCCTGAACCAACGGTAGGCCTGTCAGAGTGTCTTGAACCAACAGTAGACCTGTCAGATTGTCCTGAACCAACGGTAGACCTGTCAGAGTGTCCTGAACCAACGGTAGACCTGTCAGAGGGCCCTGAACCAACGGTAGGCCTGTCAGAGTGTCCTGAACCAACGGTAGGCCTGTCAGAGTTTCTTGAACCAATTGGAGACCTGTCAGAGTGTCCTGAAACAACGGTAGACCTGTCGGAGTGTCCTGAAATAACGGTAGATCTGTCAGAGTTTCCTGAACCAACGGTAGACCTGTCAGAGTGTCCTGAACCAACGGTAGACCTGTCAGAGTGTCCTGAACCAACGGTAGGCTTGTCAGAGTGTCCTGAACCAACGGTAGACCTGTCAGAGTGTCCTGAACTAACAGTAGACCTGTCAGAGTTTGCTGAACCAACGGTAGACCTGTCAGAGTGTCCTGAACTAGCAGTAGACTTGTCAGAGTGTCCTGAACCAACGGTAGACCTGTCAGAGTGTCCTGAACCAACGGTAGACCTGTCAGAGTGTCTTGAACCAATGGTAGACCTGTCAGAGTGTCCTAAACCAACGGCAGACCTGTCAGAGTGTCCTGAACCAACGGTAGGCCTGTCAGAGTGTCCTGAACCAACGGTAGACCTGTCAGAGTGTCTTGAACCAATGGTAGACCTGTCAGAGTGTCTTGAACCAATGGTAGACCTGTCAGAGTGTCCTGAACTAGCAGTAGACCTGTCAGAGTGTCCTGAACCAACGGTAGACCTGTCAGAGTGTCCTGAACCAACGGTAGACCTGTCAGAGTGTCTTGAACCAATGGTAGACCTGTCAGAGTGTCCTGAACCAACGGCAGACCTGTCAGAGTGTCCTGAACCAACGGTAGGCCTGTCAGAGTGTCCTGAACCAACGGTAGACCTGTCGGAGTGTCCTGAACTAACGGTAGATCTGTCAGAGTTTCCTGAACCAACGGCAGACCTGTCAGAGTGTCCTGAACCAACGGTAGACCTGTCAGAGTGTCCTTAACCAACGGTAGACCTGTCAGAGTGTTCTGAACCAACAGTAGACCTGTCAGAGTGTCCTGAACCAACGGTAGACCTGACAGAGTGTCCCGAACAAACGGTAGACCTGTCAGAGTGTCCTGAACCAATGGTAGGCCTGTCAGAGTGTCCTGAACCAACGGTAGACCTGTCAGAGTGTCCTGAACCAACGGTAGGCCTGTCAGAGTGTCCTGAACCAACGGTAGACCTGTCAGAGTGTCCTGAACTAACAGTAGACCTGTCAGAGTTTGCTGAACCAACGGTAGACCTGTCAGAGTGTCCTGAACTAGCAGTAGACCTGTCAGAGTGTCCTTAACCAACGGTAGACCTGTCAGAGTGTCCTGAACCAACGGTAGACCTGTCAGAGTGTCTTGAACCAATGGTAGACCTGTCAGAGTGTCCTGAACCAACGGTAGACCTGTCAGAGTGTCTTGAACCAATGGTAGACCTGTCAGAGTGTCCTGAACCAACGGCAGACCTGTCAGAGTGTCTTGAACCAACGGTAGGCCTGTCAGAGTGTCCTGAACCAATGGTAGACCTGTCGGAGTGTCCTGAACTAACGGTAGATCTGTCAGAGTTTCCTGAACCAACGGCAGACCTGTCAGAGTGTCCTGAACCAACGGTAGACCTGTCAGAGTGTCCTTAACCAACGGTAGGACTGTCAGAGTGTCCTGAACCAACGGTAGGCCTGTCAGAGTGTCCTGAACCAACGGTAGACCTGTCAGAGTGTCCTGAACTAGCAGTAGACCTGTCAGAGTGTCCTGAACCAACGGTAGACCTGTCAGAGTGTCCTGAACCAACGGTAGACCTGTCAGAGTGTCCTGAACCAACGGTAGGCCTGTCAGAGTGTCCTGAACCAACGGTAGACCTGTCAGAGTGTCCTGAACCAACGGTAGACCTGTCAGAGTGTCCTGAACCAACGGTAGACCTGTCAGAGTGTCCTGAACCAACGGTAGGCCTGTCAGAGTGTCCTGAACCAACGGTAGACCTGTCAGAGTGTCCTGAACTAACAGTAGACCTGTCAGAGTTTCCTGAACCAACGGTAGATCTGTCAGAGTGTCCTGAACTAGCAGTAGACCTGTCAGAGTGTCCTGAACCAACGGTAGACCTGTCAGAGTGTTCTGAACCAACGGTAGACCTGTCAGAGTGTCCTGAACCAACGGTAGACCTGTCAGAGTGTCCTGAACTACCGGTAGACCTGTCAGAGTGTCCTGAACCAACGGTAGGCCTGTCAGAGTGTCCTGAACCAAAGGTAGGCCTGTCAGAGTGTCCTGAACCAACGGTAGACCTGTCGGAGTGTCCTGAACTAACGGTAGATCTGTCAGAGTTTCCTGAACCAACGGTAGACCTGTCAGAGTGTCCTGAACCAACGGTAGACCTGTCAGAGTGTCCTGAACCAACGGTAGGCCTGTCAGAGTGTCCTGAACCAACGGTAGACCTGTCAGAGTGTCCTGAACTAACAGTAGACCTGTCAGAGTGTCCTGAACCAACGGTAGACCTGTCAGAGTGTCCTGAACCAACGGTAGACCTGTCAGAGTGTCCTGAACTACCGGTAGACCTGTCAGAGTGTCCTGAACCAACGGTAGGCCTGTCAGAGTTTCCTGAACCATCGGTAGGCCTGTCAGAGTGTCTTGAACCAATGGTAGACCTGTCAGAGTGTCCTGAACCAACGGTAGGACTGTCAGAGTGTCCTAAACCAACGGTAGGACTGTCAGAGTGTCCTGAACCAACGGTAGACCTGTCAGAGTGTCCTGAACCAACGGTAGACCTGTCAGAGTGTCCTGAACTAGCAGTAGACCTGTCAGAGTGTCCTGAACCAACGGTAGACCTGTCAGAGTGTCCTTAACCAATGGTAGACCTGTCAGAGTGTCCTAAACCAACGGTAGGCCTGTCAGAGTGTCCTGAACTACCGGTAGACCTGTCAAAGTGTCCTGAACCACCGGTAGGCCTGTCAGAGTGTCCTGAACCAACGGTAGGCCTGTCAGATTGTCTTGAACCAATGGTAGACCTGTCAGAGTGTCCTGAACCAACGGTAGGCCTGTCAGAGTGTCCTGAACCAACGGTAGACCTGTCAGAGTGTCCTGAACCAACGGTATGCCTGTCAGAGTGTCCTGAACCAACGGTAGGCCTGTCAGAGTGTCTTGAACCAACAGTAGACCTGTCAGATTGTCCTGAACCAACGGTAGACCTGTCAGAGTGTCCTGAACCAACGGTAGACCTGTCAGAGGGTCCTGAACCAACGGTAGGCCTGTCAGAGTGTCCTGAACCAACGGTAGGCCTGTCAGAGTTTCTTGAACCAATTGGAGACCTGTCAGAGTGTCCTGAAACAACGGTAGACCTGTCGGAGTGTCCTGAAATAACGGTAGATCTGTCAGAGTTTCCTGAACCAACGGTAGACCTGTCAGAGTGTCCTGAACCAACGGTAGACCTGTCAGAGTGTCCTGAACCAACGGTAGGCTTCTCAGAGTGTCCTGAACCAACGGTAGACCTGTCAGAGTGTCCTGAACTAACAGTAGACCTGTCAGAGTTTGCTGAACCAACGGTAGACCTGTCAGAGTGTC